>NW_012151741.1:221411-222698 GCF_000956105.1 Propithecus coquereli
TTATATATAGTTATATATCATGCAATATTTGTTAAAATTTCACTTTGGGAAAAAACCTTAAACTTGGTGAAAAGTTGGAAGAAAAATAAAATAGACTCCCAAATAGCCTTCACCTTAATTTACCAATTTTCTCATTTTTCCACGAAAAGTAAATTGCAGACGTTATTGTGAAATATTTTAATCACAAAGGCATCTCTAAAGAAGAACATATCAAATATCTGTAAACTTGGTCCCAGAAGTACAGACTACCACCCTCATTTAGATCACTTAATTACAAATACTTGCTACTGGCCAAAAACTATCCAGGGTAAGGCGTGAAATGATCAAAGTAAGCCCATCACTATTACTCTGGGGAAAACAGCATTATACCGTGCTGGTGATGGGTTAGAACACACTATTCAAATACAAATAAGAGCATAACTCCTACAGATAAAAACAGTTCCCGCTTGTTCCTTTGGCAAAGCCTACATGATCGACCTGTTTGCTTCTGTCTGTAGCTTCCTGCCTGTTTCCTTCACCAGAGTGTCAGTTCCTCCTCAAGCAGCAGAAGGCCAGGGGACCATGGGGCTTCCTCAGATAGACTCGAGGAGCCAACTATTTGACTTGGATGTCCCCAGTGCATTTGCCCAGTTGGAAAAGACTAATGAAGAGAAATGATTTGGGCGCTGGATCTCATCCCAAGACCAATTTTATAAGATGGTTGAGCAGACAGATTTACATTCTATTTATTTGTTCTCTCTTGGAGATTTGAAACCTGGTGTGTTTGTTTGGCATCAGGAAAAACAGACTTAAAACACCATTTGTTGTTGATGCCTTGGGTCTTTGTAACATCCCCTCCGCTCCTGCTCTTCTGTTTCAAAGCTGCCGCTGCTGCTGTGGACACTTTGCTCATGCTCACCTTCACGTTGGCTCCCAAGCAAAGAGTCTCTTTCCTCAGGGAAAGGCCAGCGCTGTGTCCTTACACACAGCAGAAGCTCTTGTGGCCCATGGGCACGCGCAGGACAGGAACCTAGGCGAGTCCACGCTCCCAGGGAGCAGCCCTCAGCCGATGAGACTGGTGGAGAAATACTCCATCTCTTGACGTTCCAGGGGGCAGTTCCGGGAGGCATTCTTTGCTTTTCAACTATGTTAGTGGCTCTGTCCCTCTCACCCACTTTGTCCCCTCACACTTGCTTCCCAGGACAAACTACCAGTTTACATCACTTTGTGTCAGCCTCTGCTTTTGGAAAATACAAACTGAAGTGCCTTGGATATATTTCATGCCTGAGTCACACTGCAGGTACTAGA
>NW_012151741.1:225825-227346 GCF_000956105.1 Propithecus coquereli
AAAAGAAAATTGTTCAGTGGTTCACTGGGAAAGATGTGAGTCAAGGCGCTTTTAGGGAATGGCATTGAAATACCATGAGGAGGCAACAAGAAGCTCTATGATTTAGGACACAGGTAAGGATGAGAGAAGACGGTGGAGTATACTGATAGTAATGGCCGAAGGTTACATTCGAGTAGGATGGAACTGCGAAGTCACTGATAGACGTGGAAGAGGTGGACGAGACAATTGTTCCAAACTAACTGTGTTTGGAAACTGCAGGGACTTGTTCTTCCAAGGTTCAGATTGAACAACATTTATGTAAGAGAAGGAGCTATGGCTTCTGACTGTAGATTTTTGCTAGGAATTCATACTTTATCAAGTTCAATTTCCAAAGAAGTATTCTACTTCACTGCCAAAATTTGCTTACTCTAGTCTTTCTCTCAGAGAAGGGAGACCAGAGAGTAAATTCTTAGGCCTGGAGTCCTGTTTTCATTGTATCTCTGAATGTCTTCGATAATGGAGCTACCAAACTTTTATCATAATTCAAATGGGGCCTAGTCACAGTTGGCCCTATGAGCAATTTCTGCATTCTAAAATGTTATGTTTGTAATTGTACCCAAAATTGCTTTAGCTAAAAATGCGCTGTGTTTAACAGCAAAAATGTGTGTATGAACATACAAATATTATAAAGAACCAAAAACAGAATGATGAAAGAAAACATTATGCCAGACAGCTTAATGTTGCAAACAGGTGACATACGGGGAAAGTGTGAGTCTGGAACGTGCCTCACCTGGAGGGCTGCGTGTGGCATAGCCGTGGGGACAATGGATTGGAAGCAAACCAAAGAAGCTGACCTCAACAGAGAGCCTAGAGGAAAATAAAAATGTTAGAAGATTTGAGGAGAAGCACCTGGAAGCAAGAACAATTAACTTGGTTTTTTAAGACAACTTCCTAAGTACAGTAGGATAATTGATTTTTCTTTTCTTTTTTTCAAGAATCAAAAAACTTGAAATTGCTTTAATTGCTATAGTTATAGGACAAGTCATAGATGAGCAGTTAGACTCCATCATTTTTTTCAGCCACCATATTTATTGATTTAAGTGGCTTAATTTACATATATTATCTACTCCTTGCGAAAAGCCTTGTTAATAGTAGGTCAAAAATATTTGTTATGAAATTAATTAACCATGTTTTCAGCTCGTTCCCCAAAGCATCAGCTCTACCTTAGGACATGGTCTGAAAGTGTGTAAAATTGCAATGTTCTTTATAAGAAAAAAAGAATGTTGGAAAAGAAATTAGAACTGAAGGGGGAAAAAAAGGGTTTCAGCACAGATGACCTGGTTTGTGATGGGAAAAGAGGTCAGGTGTTATATAGCATTCCATTTTATTTCTAAAATGAAAACTGCCTACATATTGGCAGGAAAAGTCTGGTCTTCTGATTTAGCCAAGGAGGTCAGGTCAAAACTTTATCTTTTAAAGAAATAGATCATATAATTGTTTGCTTGAAAGTAATTGAAAGTTGGCACAATTGGAGAACCATTT
>NW_012151741.1:227396-229640 GCF_000956105.1 Propithecus coquereli
CTTGTACGTCTTGTGTGTGTCTGTGTGTTTCTTTCTGTGTCCATCCCCCGTTCTGCAATCCGGGCCGTGACACCATGTGTCTGCATAGAGTTTGCACAGAGTTACCATTGGACTAGGTGAAATCCTCCTACCCTGGGACCCCTTAATGGCTGTTCTATCAGAATGCCTGCCATGACGAGCATCACGGTTTTCGTTATTACCCTCTTGGTCGTCTGTCCTCCCTACTAGACTGTATGCACTCTGTGGGGAGGAGCCACCTTTGTCTTGTTTGCTCCTTGATCCTAGAACTTGGCATATTGCCATAGTTACTCCCTGAATTCATAAAAGCATCTTTTTCATCACCTGGATAGTTTGCTCTTCTCTAAATTATGACAGCATAAGACACGAGAGGGATGATGAGACAAGACAAAAGAGGGGAGAGGGAAAGGAAAAGCGAGGGTAGAAAAATGGATAGAAGAGGAAGCAAGAGGAGAGGGAGGAGGGGAGGTAAGGGAAGACAAAGGGAGTAGTTTCCGATTAAGCAACTTCTACCAATCGCTGTTGGATATGAGAGTGGACTAGAAAGATTTACTGAGCTAAGGAAATTGTTCTCCAAACGGAACAACATATAAGGGCATTTAGAAGAGTAGCTAGACTATATTTAAAAGGAAGTCTTAATACATCCTTAACTGCCTTCTTATTTTCACTACTGCCCAAATATTTAGCAAGTACAGTTAGTACGTTTATATAGACATCTCACTTGTATTTATAAATATATCTAAAGAGATGTAGCTTGCTCTGTCTGCTTTTCACACCTGAAGAATATGAAACAGTATGTTTTTACTTTGGTCCTGAGGAGATAATTTTGCTAAACCAATCAGTTGCCTGGTTCGTTAGCAATTCCAAAACTGAACATGGAAATAACTTATGAGCTTGTTAATGCCTAGACTATGTTATTTTCCATGTCTGACCTGGTTTCTTCCTAAACTCTGACGAAGGCCTTACTTCCTCCATTGTGTCCCACTCCCTCCCATTTAAAATGCCTTTAGCACTCTTATTGCTCAGGTTTGGTCTGAGAATTATGGACTTTCTATAGATTGTTTTCTTTTCTCAAGTATCTGTAGGCTAGAGCTTCAGATCTGCTTATTTTTTATTGAACTCAGAAGGTAAAACTTCTGTGTAACTTTCCTTGTGAAATGATGGGGACCTTCCTAATTGGGCCAAATCTCAACAAGTAATTTCAGTTCAGCCTCTCTGATTCAAGTATTCTTTCTCAGTTTGTGATTTTCCAACCCCATCAGGTGACTTGGGACATGAATATTACTTTCTTTGATTAAGGAAATGTAAATATCATATATAGCTTTCCTCTGTGGCTGTGGACATTGTACAGTATATCCTTTTCTTTCGTGGATGACTCTTGCTGTGTGTGTGTGTGTGCTCTTGTGTGTGTGTATGTGTTTGGGTGGGGACCCGTGCAGCTAGAGGAGCGCTAGCACAAGGTAAGGGCATCTTTCAGAGTCCAATACCCCATCTACTATCTCCTGATGATGCCCTTTGATGACTTCTCCACGCTGAGAATTGTTCTCTTAGTTGTATATTCACTTCACAATAGAAGTTTCTTTGATCTGAGTTGTTCGGGTCCTCACAGATCACTAGTTGCCATTCTGATCTTTTGAGCTTATTATCTATTTCTAGGCCTTCTCTTTGATCAGATTCCACATTTCTTTCCATAATCCCCAGCCTGCTATTAATCTTCTCCAGTACTTCTCTCTCATTTTATTTGTTCTTCTAATGTTTGATAAGCAGGGCACAGGACCACCACCATTGCCTTCTTTCAAAGAGGATTGATCTGCTAGAAAAATCTTTTCCATTTATTACACTGTAGGCCCCATCACTCACTCCAGGCTATATCCAAACTCAGCCTTCTAAGGAATGAATGATAAAGAATTTTTAGTGTGTCATGTATCTCCCATACGATAGTGGAGACTACTTGTGATTCATTCATTCATTTGACCAATATGTATTGAGCACCTAGCTGGAGGAACAGCCCAGGCGTTCTTTAAACAGCTTGGATGTTAATATGCATATTGATTTCTGGCAATCACTTCGATTTTACATGACATCAGATTAATTAACATAAAATTTGACTTGGGAACGCAGGGTTTTAACTTGAGAACTCTTAGATAGTGGCTAAATAAAAAAGCAATGCTTACCTCCATCGGAATAGAAGCAGCTCTGTAAAGAAAATTGTTCACTCTGGGAGGC
>NW_012151741.1:231616-233298 GCF_000956105.1 Propithecus coquereli
AATATGCAGAAATAAAAAAAAGAAAGGGGAAAAAAAAAAGAAATAGAGGAATGGTTAGAACAGTGAATTTTAACCCTTTCAGATCCAATGTCTTCTTTTTATAACAAGCAGTCTTTGTTTGTTAATATTTGGGTTTTGTTAATTTAATATTTTAATTTACATGTGGTAAAACCGACTTTAGTTTTGCTACACAGATCTGAGTTTTAACACATACAGATTCACATAACCACCACCACAACCAAATAAAAGAACGGCTCCGTCACACCAAAAAATTCCCTCATCCTGTCCCTTTGACCCTCAGCTCCCCCCTAACTCCTGAGCACCGTCTGTCCACATGTAAGCTGTCCCAACAGCTTTGCCCTTCCTAGAACGTCGTATAAATTGAATCACATAGTAGGTAACCTTTTGAGACTGACTTCTGTTGGCGCCAATTCTCCATGGCGTTTCTGCACATCTTGTGACAGCTTTTGTTCCAGGCTATCGTTTGGAGGCTATTTTCTACGATAGTTTCAAGGCTTTTTGCTAAGATAGAGGTCGTGTCTCCCTCTGAGGGTGAAGGCAGACTTATTTCCTGACCGGGATTATAAACGTTATGTCTAGTTCTGAGGCAAAAGGTTGGGCAGCATTGCTTGGAGCTCTGCTGATAAGATCAGGGGTTTTCTAAGGTGGGGATCCGGACTTTTGACAAAAACTCACTGTGAGCACAGCATTGAGGAGGGTCTGCCACTCTGCTGGCTCCATCGTGCCCCTGGGGGATGGAGGAATTGATTGAAACATGACACTCATTCTGGTTGTTGGGCTGTGAGTAATCAAGTTCTTTGCCTCTGACCCAGGAATCTCTTGTCTTCTGTCAGCACCTATGACACTATAGGCGCAGGCTAAATCGTTAGCTTTTAAGCAGGGTCAAACCTCAGACCCTTCACGATGCTTGACATTTTCTCCACTTAACGTAATGCATTTTGATACGTTAGGCTATATGTAGCAGCAGTGTATTAGTTTCCTAGGGCCGCTGCAACAACAAAATGGGTGGCTTAAAATAACAGAAATTTATTGTCTCACAGGCCTGGAGACTACAGGTAAGAAAGTAAGGTGTCCGCAGTGCTGTGCTCCCTCTGAAACCCACAGGGGAACCTTTCCTTCTTCTTCCTAGCTCCTGGGCTTTGCTGGAAACCACTCATGTTCTTTGGCTTGCAGCTGCCCAAGTCCAGTCTCTACTTTGTCATCAGCTGGTCATCCCCCTGCGTGTCTGTGTTCACGTGGCTGTCCTTGTATAAGGATGACACTTCTATTGAATTAGGGACCCACCCTGCTTCGGCGTGACCTCATCGTAACTAACTACATTTGCGATGGCTCTATTTCCAAACAAAGCTATCATCCGAGGTACTGGAGGTGAGACCTCAACATATCTTTTTTGGGAGTGGGGGTGGGAGCAATTCAACCCATAACAAGTATTGTTATTGCTAAGTACGATTCCATCGGATGGATGTACTGCAGTTTGTTTAGCCATTTGCCTGTGGAAGAACGTTTCGGTTATTTCCAAGCTTTTGGTAATTATGAGTGATGCAGCTAACTAAGCATTTGTATACAGGCTTTGTGTGAATATAAATGTTCATTTCTGTAAGGTAAACACCTAGGAGTGGGATTGCTGGGTGATGTAGTAACTTTATCTGACACTACTTAAC
>NW_012151741.1:233913-254081 GCF_000956105.1 Propithecus coquereli
TGAACGCATTGCCTAACTGAAGGTCACGAGGATGTTATGCTTTCTTCTAAATAGTTTATGCTTTGTGTTTTAAATTTAAGTCTCTGATCCATTTTAATTTTTATATACGGTATGAGGTAGAGGTCAAATTCATTCTTTCTGTCCATGAATCTCCAATTGTCCAGCATAATTTGCTGAAAAACTTATCTTTTCTCCACTGGAATATCTGTACATATCTCAATTGACATTTGTGTGAGTCTATTTCTGAACTCTCTTTTCATAAACTTATGTCTCTATCCTTTCATCAATACCACGCTCTTTTGATTACTGTAGATTTAGAGCAAATTTTAAAGTTGGGTAGTGTGAGTCCTCCAACCTCTACCAACTTTGCGAAAATTATTTTGGCTCTTCCAGCTCTTTATCCTTTCAATATAGATTTTAGAATCAGCATGTCTATATCTACAAGAAAATCCTGCTAGGGTTTTGACTGGGACTGCATTAAATCTATACAATAGATTCATTTGAGAAGAACTAATATCTTAACTATGGTAAGTCTTCCAATCCATGAACTCAGTATCTTTTCAACTTTTTAGATCTTCTTCAATTTCTTTCATTAGCATCTTAGAATTTTATAATTTTTGCTTTACATATATGCACATATATAAACTTAAAAGGGGGAAAGTCTATTATTTTTTGCCTAGATATTTACTGCCATCTCTTCAACATTTATTTAGTAACTCTCCCTTTGCTGTTTCTACCTATTTTAAGCTATAAAGTCAAACTTTCTCTAATCTTTATTAGACTCCTACATGGAAAGACCCACCTTAACCAAAAGAAAAAACAAAAAACCATCGTAAGTATTATGTTTTTTCCTTCTTCATCTAGATTTATGATGACTCTGCCAAGGCAGTGGTTACACCACTGGGGTTAGCCAGCCATAAACTCAGTTTTGCTTTATTTGTGGGCTACTTTGGTAGCATCTTCCAGCAGTCAGTTTTGCCTAAGGAAGTGATGCCAGGAGCTGTGACTGTCCTGTGCAACCCCAGGGACAGAAGCCAACAGCAGAATAGTGTGGGAAGAAGGATGGAAGGAGCCTAGCTCCTCGATGACACTGTTGAGCCACCAAACTAACCCTGGGACCACGCCGTCCCAGACGTCCTCGAAAGCAACTGTAAACATCTCTGCGGGTTGAGCCCAGTTAGTCAGGTACTCGGTGACTTGCAGCCGAAAGCCCTCCTGATGTAAGTACTGATGTGGCCCCGCCTGGCTCCTCATTCCCTTTGCTTCCAGAGCTCCATTCCCTCCCTCCTATGTTTTAACAAAGTGGTTGACGTATCACTGTTTTTCTGCTCTTCTCCTTTGCTTTTAGTTTCTCTCAGGCTGGAGTGCCCTCCACTCCTGCCTCGCTCTAGCTTCCCCAGCTTCCCCAGCTTCCCTAGAAGTCCATCCTCCTAGGAACGTTCCAACCAAATGACCTTTCTTCTAGCAGGTTTTTCTGACTACGCATTTCTCCCGGCCCTCACCACACTCACACACGTGCACACACACGCACACACACACAATCTTCCCCTACAGAATATCCACTTTAAGCACCCATGGGACTCAGCATGCTGCCGAATCCCACAGCAATAACTATCGTTTATTGAGTGTCTATTCTCTGCCAGGCACCATGCCACCTATTTCATTTGCATTGTCCCTTTTCATCCCCATGAAAAGCTTATGAATTAATTACTTTCATTGCCTTCATTTTACCAAGGATAAAATGAGATTTCAAGAAGCTTAGTAAGTTTCTCAAGGGCACACAGACATGTAATAAGTAGCAGAGCTCCAAAGATTCCAACTCGGGTTTAGCTCTGATTCAGAACTAGCAAAGGTACATCACGCAGAAGTTAGCGTGTACGGCACACACTGCGTTGTTTTCACTGCTGTTGCATATTGTGGGTAGACCAGACTGGTTCTTGAACTTCATAATACTCCTTTCTCTGCTGGGCACGTGCTAGTGCAGACAGCTACGTGATAGTTGTGACCGGTCGATCGGGTAGTCAGTCTTCTTCCCTGAGCTCCAGCTCTGTGCTGCCCAGGCATTCTCTGTGCTCCAGCAGTGGTATCCCCACTCTGTAAACACACCCATCTTTGTTAGCCTTTGACTGGCCCTGTCAGAGCTGCGATAAATTAATTCCTATTAAGATTTTAGTAGCTGAACATGATTTGTGGTTTCCTTCTCTCATTTGTATCCTTTAATAAAAGATTTTTTAAGAAAGTGCTTTTGAACCCAAAGGGTCACCTCTCTCATTGTAAGACTTCAGGTACATTCTTGAAGGTAAATGGTGTTGACTGTACATTCTAACAGTGTTTTTTGAACAAATTCTGCCAAGCCGATGGTGGCGGTGGATGTGGTTGCTACGGCTTGTGATGTGAAGGAAGCAATCTTTTCACTCTGAGAGCTTTCCATTCTCTTCGATGCACGTGCAGTTTTTTCCAATGATTCTTTACAAAGAGTGTCCAGACACTTCACCACCTTTAATTTCCACTTCCTGAGTGAAGTCTAATACACCCCAAAAGGTCACTGCTTCCACCCCATGACCTGTTTACTTGTGAATGTTAAGTTTTACATAAACACGTAAACAATTCCCACAATTTTTGCCTGAATTCATATCCATTAAACAACTATAAACAAAAATTAAATTCATCATGCATAATTCGTTTTAGCGGCCAAGGTAAGCAGTGAAATATTTGTGCTAGAAAATCTATAGAAGTGAAAATATAGAACTGAATTTTAAGTTTTCTATAGAAATAAAATGGACATGGCTTCCCAGACTTGTCTGATCATAAGAATTTTGGTGAGTGCTTATTAAAATGCAGACGCCACTCTAGACCTCAGGCACCAGGAAACTTATAGGAGGAAGAGTAGGAAACGCTGAACTGGGCTTAGTGTTTCAGCTGTTCTTCAATAAGGGTTTGTTATTTGGAATCTGGGCACAACCCATACCGTGAGGCCACACCAAAAAAATATTTTCCTTCTCCTTCCCTACCTGTCCTTCCTCCAAGAAACCCTCGGCCAGGCAGTGTTCCCTGCTAAGAATATAAAGATAAGCAACAGTTCTCACTACAATGCCAGACAAAGACAATAAACAATGCTATGCCGTGGATCAGGTACTGAAATAGAGGCGGTGCAGGATATTGTGTGCGTAGAGAAGAGGAAATGACTCATTCCAGTATTGCAGGCAAATCTGACATCTCAGGAGGGGTCATTCCACGCAGAAGATGGTTACAGACTGAGGGGGCTGAGGAAGCCTGGTGTTCCCTGAGCATTGTAAAAAGTCCAGCACGTCTGAAGCTCAGGGTCAAGCTGGGGGTAGATGAGACTGGCAAGAGTGAGATCATGAACGGCCTCCCACGTAACCTTGCAGATTGTCCACAGGACTCAGTCGACAGGGTTAGACTTAGCCCTGTCGACAATCTGGAGCCGTGGAGAAGAAACCTCGGTGTCCCCAGCACCTAGGTATGAACATATTTGAAAATATAACTTGACAGGAATGCCTTAGGACTGCAGTTTAAGTCAACTTTGTTCTATAATTGTCAGTTTAAAGCATTGTCAATCTAGTGGAGACTCTTCTCAGCTGGTATCTTATATGGAAAGAATCTCCATGTGCAAAATACATAACAGGGCTGCTTTGGATGATGCAGAAACTCGGCCCCATGGCAGCATTCCTGTAAACAAAAGAGTCTAGAGAACAGTTTGCAACTGGTCCCGTGAACACATCTCAGTGACCCTGTGTTTTCAATGACCCCTAGATGTTGTTTCTGTCTCTCCCTTAACTAACTACTCGACCTTTTGAGTTGTTTCCTGGAAATGGTGGATTTTTCTGCAAGACAAAGGAGCTGAGGTTCTGAAGGCCCCGGGCACACTTCCTCACCCCAAGACCCACCATCCCCATGGCCTGCTCCATGGCACAGTCTGCACCTTTAAAAGCCCATAATCTGCATTAGTCAGGGAGCTAGATTTTAGGCAGCTTCTTCTGTTCTCCTGAAAAGACATCTGTCATATTAAAAAACTCCTTTCTTCCTTTGCAATCCTCATTGTCTCAGTAATTAGACCTCTGTGTGATGAGCAACTCGACCTAGATCAAAACCTCCTTGTGGTTTTGATAACGTGTTCAGGGCAGTAGAACTTGAGGGTGGCACCTTAGACCCCAGGGTCATCCTGACACCTACGACAACAAGTTTGAAATTAAAGTTCTGTGCTTCCAAAAGACTGCATAATCGAATCGATATTTAGAATCTTACTGTCGAAGGGTCATTTAGATATTATCTAGTTGAAGCTCTAAATTTGAAGAGAGTTTCTTCTACGATGTCGAGTACGGCTTCTTCCACGCTGCATCGCTCAGGAGTGTTCGTGGCACTGAGTGTTTGTGGCCGAGGCATTAGCACTCTGTAAAGGGACGGCCTTCGCAGCCTCCTGCAGGTCGCTCTGGCTAAGCAGCCTCCTTCTCTAGCAACTTCCACTTTGTGCCAATTGGGCATCTTTCTCACTTAAAGAAGGTCTTTTGGAACAACCAACTCAACATGACAGCTATCATTGGCTCCTGCTGTTCACTTTTAAGTTGTTTCTCAGTCTTTCCTTAAAACAGACTCTCCCTGCTGGGTCTCCATTCTCCCACATGCATTCCAATTTGTCAACGCTGCCTCTGGAAAATTCCATCACCAAAAATAGGTACAACATTTCGTTCACAACTTTCTGCCTCCTATTACTGTATGTGCATTTTTGAAAAGTGAATTTATCATGAAAGGGCCTAGTCAGGGGCTTTTCTGGTTAATGTCACCTTAAAATACATATGAAAGAATTATCCATGAAACGCAAAGTAAGCAGCCAGCTCAGTGTTAAGGCAAACGTGGACTGAGACAATGCTGATATTTAACGGTATGATAAACACTGCTACGCCTGTTAAGACTGCCAGGCGTGTGTGTGTGTGTGTGTGTGTGTGTGTGTGTGTGTGTGGCAAAAGGAAGAACCTAGAACAGCGAGAGGACCTCAGCAGGGCTGTCTGTGGAATGACTGAAGTGGCCACACGTCAAGCAGAGAGGAAATATCTGCAGCTGTGGAAATCTCCACCGAAGGGGCTGCCAGTTTGGGAAAAACTCGCAGGGCAAACTGAAAGGTCCCCTCTTCTAACTGGAGGGTGACAAGAGGGATCCAGCAGGTGAGAGACGTGAAGTCGTCAAGTCAAAGCGAGACATGCAAGTAAGGCCATTGCCACCGGCCCTCGTGGTGCCGACCCCGTGTCGGGAGCCCTGGTTTCTGGGTGGAAAATTGGACGTGTACTAAAATGCATTTCACGTGCATCTGGCGAGCGTGGGAGGAAGGAAACGTTGCAGGACGTCATTCCGTCGCGTTCCTGTCACACCGTCCTGGGCCGACGCCATGAGCGACTTCCAGCCTTCGCCTCCCCCCTGAGCTGCGCCACGGCAGACAGGCGACACGTTTCTCTTCCCTCCACATTTTTTTCCTCATCAGATGAGTTTAGTCTATGAAGATTTTTTTCTTTTCTTCAAAAAATATTTGAGAATAATATAAGTAGAGGATATTTTGGACAAGGAAAATGCTGACTGAGGGTCAAATCTAGCTCTTAATCCTTGGAAAGCTGGACAAAAATCTGGCCGAGTTTGGACCCCATGAGTGTTAAGTCAAATCACCCTGGGGGTAGGCAAAGGAGGCAGGGGGTACAGGAGGTTGTGTCTGTGTAGCCAAAGGTTCACTGGCATGAGCACCTCAAACATTCTATAGTTGTTTCTCCAAAAGTAAAGGAGACACATTTCATAGCTAATGATGTGGCAGTGTTATCCCTTCTGGAAAAATAACATCAGTTCTCTACTGATTTTTTTGATAGACCAAACTAATGTGCAAAAATATACGGCATTACTTTCCTAACCACTGATCAGAAAGACCAAGCAATACTCACATCAACTGCTTATTTTAATGTCAAATGTTTATTTCTATGCCATAGTTGCCTCAGCACAATTTGTAAAAGAAAGGAATCCAAAAAAATGAATTTTTTTTTTTTTGTCAGGATATTTTCTCCACAGTTATAAGAAAGAAAATAAACACCTTGGTACCAGAATTACCATTTCTTTCACATCATTCGAGTAAGTTGCATCTAAATACTCTCCTTGGATGTCAATTTTTTAGGATGGAAAAATATCCACAGGAAAAAATGTTTGGATTCATTAAAATAAACTTGGGATAGTCTTTGTCAGAGAATATATCTAGAACATCTTTGTTTTGGTACACTCTATCACTAATTGTCATAATCTTATTATTTTAATATAACAGGCATACTTTATTACATAAAACAAAGTGCACTAAAAATGAACAATGTTAGAAACAAACTGAAATTTGGTGTATCTTAAATCTTCGGGTGATTAGATAGTAGCTGAAGCGCGGGTATACAAATTTCATATTAATACAAATGCAACTCTCTTCTGTGATGAAAATGCACTTAGTAGCCTAATTCTTTTTGCTTTAGCAGATAGGGCGTCCAATACAACTGAAACAACCTGATAACAAGTTGATTTTTTTTTTTTTTTCAATAAAAAGGAATGCTCTGGTTTCTTTTCTGGCTCCCACAAATGTGGGAGCCGGAAGATGGCATTTGCTCTATAAATAGACTTCTCTTGTCTGATTTGAGGCACAAATCCACCAAGATTCTTACAGCGGAAGGAGGCACCACCCCTCAGATCACAAGGCCCTTGGCAAGAAGCCGTCCAATCAGCCTGTGACGTGCGGCGTGGGCCAGCACCTGGAAGACGCGTGGTGTTTGTGCACAGAAATCCCTTCAGCAGGCTCGGTGGAAGGATGAGAGTTCTGTAAGTTCATGCACATTTTATTGAGTAGTAATATAAAATGCTTTTTCTGTTTCATTGTTACAAGTGCATGCTTCGATTGCCAACATTTCAGAAGTCAAATTACAAAGGCAAGGCTTTAGGCTGTAGTGAATTACTTGGGCACTTATACAATTATTAAAAAATATGAATGGACTTTTGTTGTTGTTTTCAGAATGAACCAGTTGTAACCCGTAACTGATATACAAAGGGAAAAAAGTGAAAAAAGTACATATTTTGTGGCACATGACAGAACAGAACAAAATAACTAAATTGTTATGACATTAACAGTTACCATGCATTTAGAGTTTCACATGTAACTACAAACTTATTTAAATTTCACAAGGTTTGCTAAACATGCTAACTATCTATGTGCACTGACAAGCTTATGTTAAAAACTTTTAAGAATACTCTCCCCTTTAGATTTTTTCAAAGCTTTTTTTGATTACAAAATTTCAAAGGCATTAAGCATTTTAGAGAATATAAAGTACGCCAGTATACATACATTTCCAGTATATGTCAGACCACTAAGCGCATTACAGTCCTGTATAGGCCGATACAGCCATTTTTTTTCCTTAAAAAACATGCATAGGCAGATTTTTTTTTTTTTACAGAATATAGATGCTTTATCACTTAATATGGTGTCTTGTTCACTATACTTAAAAATGCACCACTCATAAATATTTAATTCAGCAAGCCACAACCAAGACTTGATTTATCAACAAAAACCCCTAAATATAAACAGCAAAAAAAGATAGATGTAATTATTCCAGTTTTTTTTTAAACTTAAAGAAAAGATATTCATTGCCAAATTAATCAGGTAAGTGTTATATGGAAAGAAGGGCATTCAAGCACGCTAACGAAACCTGAGGTAAGCATAATCTGTACAAAATTAAACTGTCCTTTTTGGCATTTTAACAAATTTGCAACATTCTTTTTTTTTTTTTTTTTCTTTTTCTGGTTTTTTTTTTTTAAGACTGCCTAATTCAGTTTATAGCCATTGTCTGACAAGAGTAGCAAAACATTATCAATAAATAGTCCTTATTTAGTTTGTACATCATTTTGTTAAAAATGTTTGATGTCATCCATTTTTAGTGCTGCGACTGTAAACGTACAATAGAGTAAGAAATTAGACAAAGTTTTCATGTCCAGTAACAGAATAAAAGGCCTTTCATTAACCTATCTAGAAGTCCCCAATGCAGTAGGAAAACATGTTCATTCCCCTAACATTGCAGTATATACTAGCATTAGCTTTCTTTTTAAAATTTTTTCCCTATAAGCATTTTTAAAAGGCATACCCAAAAGAGGTGTTTAATCACCACCCCCACCAAAATATAGTTTATTATCTTTCTCCCTCTTTTTTTAACCATAGTGTAAACTGAATCCAATTCCTGGCCCCCAGAGCAAATCGGCTACCGTCAGAGGCAAGAACATCCAACTGCTGACAGGCAGCAACCCCCACCACGCCCTGCAGCTCAAAAAAAAAAAAAAAAAAAAAAGTGAACAGGAAGTGGTCACTGGATATTGCTGCTGTTACTGCCGTTGCTGTCCGTGCCGTTGGTCTCCGAGGCGAGGGCCTTGTTGATGGAGTTCAGGTTGGCGTCGGAGGGCAGCGCATCTCTGCGAGGCGGCATCCTCTCGTTAATTCGGTCCAAGCCCTTGGCTTCCTCGAAGCTAGTGATCTTGTGTTGCGGTGAAAATCCTTTGATGGCTAAACAGAAAAATCATTAAAAAAGAAAAACGGGATTAGCCAAAGGACAGTGAAGAGTACAGCGGTTGCAGCAGGTGACATTAGAGATTTTGCAGTGAAAGGGGATCCTTCAGTGGAGGACAAAGGGACGGGACCTGAACGCCACACGACAGACTCCTTACCATACTCGGAGGTAACCAAAGGGACTGAAAACAGCCAATGTCTCTTGCCAATCAAAATGTCCTCTTGAAGTCATTAAGATGTAAGCATTGCTCTGATCTTCATGACAGCTTAGTGTGGAAACAATCCAAAGTGGGTATGGAAAGAGTAAAGCTGCTTCCAGGGACGGGCCTCTTAGGACCAGCTTCAATGGGCCACGTCGTTAGCGTGATCACGCATGAAACGCCCTCACCTAGACAGGCTGCCCTGCTTTTGCTCTTCCACTGTGCTAGAATCACTGCGTCTGTTATACCTAAAAATCTAGGAAAGGACTTCAAGCCGAAGCTAAAAGGAGCTAGAAAAGGAATTAGCGGTGCAATTCCCAATGCATCTCAGAGTCCCAGAAAGACCTTCTCGGCAAACGACTCAAAGGTGGCATGAAAAAAAATGAAACCGTGGACTCCTGTTTCCCCCCTCAACTTTGGAGGTGCATGGAGTGAGTGACAAGTTAAGAGAAATTCAGAAAAATCAAGATCAGATCACTAAGTAGAAAAGCACTGTCTGCCCTTCAGCAGCGAACAGGTCAAACTGATGTTCATCTGGTATCCATTACTGCCTACGTCAAGGAAAAACTCATCCTTAGTACATCAATGAAGACGTAAGTGATGGTTACAGAATGCCTTTCACAAATTTTAGCCAAAATGAATTGGACTGGTTTTGATCCTATTCAATTAAAATGTGGAATTCTCAAAGTGGGAGTAGTGATATTTGATTTTTTTTTTTTTTAAATGTAATCCTTAGTGTGCTACAGAGATAAGCATTTGTGCAAAAAACTTAATGATTTCTTCAGTGGGTGCACCAACTGGTGGGCTGCAAATAACATACATAAATGGGGAACCAATGACATCAGTTTGCTTTACTCTCTGTGAAGTGCAAGCCAGGTATTTACGGGCCAATCACCAATGCTGAATTGGACTGCATCTCCATGGCCGATTTAGGACAATTTCATGGTACCTTTATCCTCCCCACCTTATTTGGGAAAAAAAAGGAAAGCAGTTTCAAGGTGAAACTTTGCCAACCACTCCTACACAAATGTGCAGTGCCTTCATTAGTACGGATGAGATTCTTAAAAGATACATACAGCACAGTTGCTTCAAAACTCATTAAACAATGAGAAATAGATTTTTTCCCCCCGCTGTATTTTAAAGGTTAGCATAATGGTGATTAGTCAACTGTGAGAGGAAGAAGATGGGGAAATGGGGAAAGACCAAGGCCCAAAGCAAAGCTTCTTAATTCTTCTCTAATTAAGTAATAAATTGCAACATAATAGAGCTGTCTGATGAGCACCCACCCTGAAAACTAACTCGATTATTTCGAGGGACAAAAAAAAAAAAATGGCACAAAGTTGCACTCTACTCTTTTTCTAGACTACTGTGAATATAATTTCATTATAATTAGTAAATATAAAAGGTTTGTCATCATTATAATTTATGAAGTGATTGTATTAATTTAAATGGTAAAAGTGGAAGCTCTAGGTTTTAAAAGCCAATAGGGTGGGAGCGTAGAAATGAAAAATCTAGCTAGAATAACAGATATTCTGGAATGGGGCTCCATTTCTAATCGTTTTTGTCCATCCTGGTAGGGAAGAATGTGCTCTGCTGTAGTTGCTGGTCAGACAATGGGTATTAGCAATTTACATTGGTAGTATACTTAACACAACACAGAGTCACAGAAACCACAGAAAACAGCCAAACTGTCAACAAGAATGCACACTGCAGATTAGGATTTGCCAAGAGGAATAGAGAATTCCCACATAAATAGCAGTTTATTCACTGCTATTTAGGAAGCAGTTGTATTTTCTCTTACAGTGCTGTCGTTTCCCTACCATATCCAAATCACGTACGAATTGCAAGAGTCTAAAGTGGCATTTTTTACATCATACCGAAGGACCATATGCACACGTTTTTGGGAAAAAACCAAAAAGTTATCTTGCAAGAACAAAATACAACTGAAGAATTTTGTTTTAAAGGGGAACTTCAAATTATTCTTTTTGAAATTTCCGGAGGATGTGGTATGTAGAATATCGAAAACTATTTTGATGCGTAGTTGTCTCATAACCATATATTTAGAAAGCACTCAAGGAAAAAGAAATTGCTAAAGGGTCAACTCTACCGTCCTCGAACAGTGCTAGGACGCAGTTGGAGGTGTACACGTCTTGGTTTTCCCTGCAGCTCCTAGCACGGTGCCTGGCACATGGCAGGCACTCAGTAGACATTAATCAATTGAGCAATTACCTGATATTCACTATTCTTGTTGTCGGCCCACTTCCAGAGCCACTAGATACTTCTGAACTCTTTATAGTATGTCGCTGGTGCTAACTGTCCTACGAATACCAGTAGGTTAGAATTTGATGAGTACTAGAACTGTTGATCTCATACACAGCTGTCTCATGCTGGAATACTTTTTAGAGACATAAATTAACTTCGAACTACAACAAAGCACTATTCAAATGAACATTTTTTTTTTCCCCTTTGGCTACAAACTTCTGAAGACTAGAATTAATAAAGCTATTTTTAATCTCTCCTTTTCATTGCTGCCTGAAAGTGATTTGAGGGAAGGACATGGTTCAGCTCAAGGAATATTGTTTTATATGCTATTCATCGAAACAGCTGCCATAACGCCCACCCCACATCATTCGAGAGATATAATCCTTTTGTTTTCTGTGATTGTACTAGGTTCGTTGTGTACAAGAGTCAAACATCAGCTTTAAGGGAAAAAAAAAAACAAAAAAAACGAACAAACAAACCATAGAAGGACATTTTCCCCTTTAAAGCAAGAACATTTTGGTTAATACTGAGCCACAACTGTTAGCTCAACACCCACACACTCTGTACAAGCTACAGCAAAAAAAAAAAAAAAAAATGAATACACCCAGCAGAGCCCTTATCTGTTGCGGGTACAACAGAAAGGGGACTGGCCAATTTACCTTCATCAGCCTCAATAGCCTCAACAGTAGCTGAAGAGAAGAAAGGGGGTGCAAAATGAATGAGAAAAATGAGCAGAGGATTTTTTAACTCTAAGAACAAATCAGTGACGATCAAAGGAGCTAAGAGAACTAATGTTCCTGTAAGTGCTGGATTCTGGCACAGACGACAGAACAGAAATGCTAAAAAGAAAGAAAAAAACACCACGCAAATAATAAGTTGAATTTATGAACTGGGCACACTTATCTGAATGAATTGCTCTGGTTTTTGCCCACTAAATAAATGACAAAACAATTAACCCTTTAGGAAAACACTAAGGAAAAATTCTTTTACTTGGACTGAATCATAACAGAGTCTGTAAATCGAAAATGTGCCTTTGACTTATACAGAGTACTATAAAACCTTTGCTACGCTAGGTGATTTGCAGTTTAAAAATGCCAGACAAAATGGTAGAACTCTACGCAGTGCCATAATGTCAGTGGAATGACTCACACTATTCAATATTAAATAGCACTGTTTCCTAATGCAGCGGAAATGCAGGGGGTTGCAAATTTAAAGGAAAAATAAAATCAGTGAGTCTAAGCTGATAATGCACGTGACTCTTAAAGACAAACTTGGGGCATGTTTAGATGTGGAGGTCAGGGGTGGGAAGAGGGGGAGGCAGAAGGGAAAAGGAAGGGAATGATACAGTCTGGACTTCTGCCACGCAGCCCAATTTACAGCAAGTTTTCTTTTTTTTTTTTTTTAGCAGAATATCATTTTTGGAAGGGAAATTCTTAAAACATTACAAATCAAGTGGTAACAAGCCGGTAGTAGCAATAATTCTATCAGCACTTTAAAGAATAGGCAGCCCGAATACTGAAATCTCATACATCTACATATGAGATTATTCCAGAGGCAGAACTTTGAAAGCCCATTGCTTTATCAGAAATTTTCATAATAGGGTTAGGGTCTATCTATATTTTCACCATACAGATGTATGAGTCTTTCTATATTATTAAGGCTAGTTGTTAATTAAATGTTAAAATGTCAAACTTCTCTGTAACTCCCAAATTTTTAATATTAAAATTCTACCCCTTGACTTTAATTTGTACTTTTCTTATAATTCAAGGTTTTAAAACTACGGCAACTGCCCAGTGTGCATTATAACTTACTTATAGTACATTCTGGATTCTTTATGATAAAAATGGAGAATGGTTACCACCACGGAGAAGAGCTAAGTAGCAAAGCTTTAAGTAGTTTCCCCTTTTAGGCAAATGGAAGGGCTCTGAATGAATTCTGAAGTTGTAATTAAGGTATGTGGTTTAAAATAATATACTAAGTATTCAAATTCTCAGGACGAATGAGATTCCAACCCATAAGTCTTTTATGTGTGTGTGAGCTCAACACAGAATAACACGAACCAATGGATTTAAAATGAAAGGAAAAAAAAAAACTTCAGTAACCTAAGATAAATACAAATAAAAATCTGGAAATGAAACAGAATTGAAAGAACTCAAGCAACTCAAGCAAAAAATCTGGAACCGCACCAGCACGGACACGCTAGAAACATGTGCTGCCCACTATTAAATGTATCTTTCTAAAGCCAATGTGGTCCACAGTTTCTGACAATACTCTTGCCGTGCCTTCGAATGTGCTTATCAGAAACTGCAGAACTCAGTCGATGAGGGGGAGGGTACACTTCGTGCATGTAAACAATCCATTTATACTAATGTTGTAGTGAGCATATTTACTTCGGTGAGAAAACTTCTGTGTTTCTGTAAAGTTGGTAAAATAATTTCTAGCTACAAATTTAAAGGGGAATTTGCTTCAATACTATGTATTTTCTTACCCTCATTCAAAAATTTTTGTTTCTTTGTAAAAACTGAAAAGATAATGGTTTTGGAATAAATTCATCTGAAAATAAAGAAAATTACTGTGATGCTGCTAGCATGTGATCATTCAGCAAGACCATATTCATGAAGCTGATTATTGCTCTTCATGTAGATGAGGTGTGTCTAAACAACATAACCATAAAAACAATTGAATCTTCTAGGTTCAAGGGGAGGCATAGAAAAGAAAATACAAAAGATTCAGGGAAAGACATAGGAAAATAAGCAAGAGGCTGAGATTGTTTTGAAAATGTTACGCATATTTTTGTTTTAATTTTTTTCTGATAAAGTCTAATCGAATAGCAAAATTTCCATAAGGTATTGTGAAAAATTATACTCTAATTAACGAAAATATTAGTTAAAATCGATAACAAAACAAAACTAACAAAAGTAAAAGGGTGTACAGAACTGTACTGTCTAACACGGTAGCCACTAGCCACATGGGGGTATTTAAATCAAATTTAATAAAAATTAGACAAAATAAAAAAAAATAATTTCTTGGTTGTACTAGTTATATTTCAAATTCTCAAAAGTCATACGTGGCTTCTTCTGTACAGATACAGAAATTTCCATCATCACAAAAAGTTCTGTTGGACAGCACAGGTCTAGAAAGCTGCACATTTTAACACAAAATCTCTATTTTAAGGGCAATGTTATCATTCTTTTTTCAAAAATAAGGTGTGGTTCTGCCTGGTCTCTTATGTTTTGGATTGGTAAGTCAGAGAAAAGGCTCACGTGGCTCCCAATTTCTATTCAAGTGGATGAGAAAATCACCTTTTTTCATACTCTTCTTCTACACTAAAATCTAGACTTACAGGTATATATCAGTTTGTGTGCATGTGTTTATCAACCAAATAGATAACCAGAACATCTATGAAAAATTTAATTAAAAAATTGCTTCTGTCAACTGATTGGCTCAACGTAGTCAAACCTCCTGTGCGTGTAGGCAACCTAGACAGCTGTCTGAGGGCGAGGCCTGCGTCTGTGGATTGCCATGTGAATGAGGGGACAGGGAAGGGGTGCGGTGAAGACCACGTTCCAGGGCATGAAGGAGGTATCATGTTGGATTGTGACTGACTGAACTGATTGGGGTCTCAGCTCTTCTCCCAGCCGACAAGAACTGAACACCAAGACGGAGCTTGAATGAATGAATAAACCAGGGCTCTAAGGACACAGCCGGCTGAGATGCCCAGGCACGCAGCCGTACCCATCCGCCTGCTTACCGCTTTGCAGGGTTTGCTTCCCTCCAGAAAGCACTCCGCTGGGGAGCATGCCAGTCGGGGTCAAGCCTTTCAGCGTCAGCACGCTCTCACTCTCTTCTCTGCAAGGCGCAACGAGAGGGGGCATTAGCTTTCATTTGCTCTTGTGAAAAAGCAGTGTCTTGCAGGAAAAGACACACCGAAGAACCCAGAGTCCTACCTTGGTTCTCTAGCTCTTTTTTTTTTTAAACATACCATATTTTAATACATTGATATAGAGGTAATATCACCTAAATAAATGACCGCTTCGATACAGTTTACACCATCCAATTGTGGAGGTTCAGTCTCTTCCGAGTATTGAAGACAGAGACAATTCTGATCTTGTAATCGGGCATTATAGCACAAAGTATTTGTCACGCATCCTCCGCGACACCAATAAACATGTTAAAAGTGAGCCATAGAGGGTGCTCATGGAAGTTTTTGTCAGCCAATGCTCAGCAAGGACAAGTGGAACTGATTGAGTTTGAGAGAGAAAACCAGAGAGCATACCACAGATTAAAAAAAAAATCTGACGTATGGGTTAGGAAACCAGGAATTACATTCGGGGGATTTTTAGAAACTAAGGAATTTAGGAATTTTGACGTTACATGAAAAACATGCAAAGTAATGGCAATTAACCAATAAAGCCCTGGTAAAATTTCTCAGCTTTTCTTTTTCAGCCGCTTTCCCCACTGATTTGCTGCTAAAAAATTATTTTATTACACAGTATGACGACTGTTTTACGAACGGTTTTAAGTACATCATGTCAATTATATTTATTAATTACTTGATACTACTAATCATTTCGATTAATAAATCTTAATGATTACATAACCATCAAATAATAGCAACCTCGTATGTTTCCACATAGCAGACACTGCAATCCTACGTAGCCAGAAATAAATCTTTACAGTACATATATATAATGTTTAGTATGTACAACTTCCTACTCCACATTTTTCACAAAGGTGTCTAACATCTTCCAGACAGAATTCCTGAACTCCTTCTCAAACCTGCTGCTTCCACAATCTGTCTTCAACTCAAAAATTGGCAATTCCATTTTTTTAGTTAAGAGTAAAGGATCACCCTGTAACTCCTATTATCCTCTCTGATTCCACATCCATTGCATCAGCCAATCTTGAGGGATCTACCCTCAAAATATTTTGACTATCTAACCACTTCTCTACCTACTACCCCATCTCTTTTGGACACAGCTGGCCCCACGGTGTGGAAGGGCACAGTGTTTTAATACCTATGCCTGATCCTGTCACTACTCGATGGCTCTAATGGCTGCTCTTCTCCGTGTGGGTGAAGGGCTAAATCTTTAGCAGGTTCTACGGGGCCTTAAAAAACTAGACCCCAACCCACACTCTCCTGTGTGCTGGGAGGAGATGTAGTCCAAAAGATGGGTTTCCTACGTGGCTACTGTAAGCCCATAAACTATTTTAAAAAGACCCACCTTCCTACGTCCTCTTTCTTAGATAACAGACAGCATGCTATCAATCACTAGTACCTGTGATTGAATAGTCTTAGAATATTTCCTTTCTCTTATACCTCCTTGACTTATAGGTAAGAGTTCTGTTCTTGCAGCAAACAACAGACATCTATTCTGGCTGGTTTTAACAGGAAAGAGATGCATTAAAGGATATTAGAGAGCTCACAGATTCCGAGAGCTGAACTTGAATGCTCTACAGCCAGGCAGAGTACCTGAGCCCTTCCACACTGTGGGGTCAGCCCCACGAAAGCTGCCACTGACGTTCCGAGCTGGCGCCGAAGCTCACACTAATGCCACGGTGGACGCTCTTCCATGGCTGGCCCCCCGCATCCCACACCTGGCAGAGCAATTGCCTTCCCTGCCGGCTGCTTCCTCCTGATGCTCACTTGGAAACAGAACGCTCACGTGTGTTTATCTGATCGGCAAATCCCAGGCAACATGCCTGCACCTCACCTGCAAGGCAGTTTTCTGGTTCCCTTAGGATGTTGCAAATTTCCAAAATGTAAGAAGCACGTTGGGCCACTATGCCTGACGAATGTGTGCTACCATTCGTGTTGATTTAATACATTCCACTTTCCCAAATTCCTTATTATTTGTCCCTTCCTTTGCATTTCTCCTCCCATAGCCTGGTCTGACCTTTTGCTTGAATTACCTCAATAGCTCCCTAAATGCTTTTTCTGTTACCAGTAAGTCACCTTGCCAGCCAGTCTTCGCATTCCCGTCATCGCACGCAGTGAAACGTGGGTTTAGAGCACGCCTCTCATCCCACGAAAATCATTCCCTGGCCCCTCACTGCCTGGCACAAAATTGTAAATGCTTTACCATGGTTTTCAAGGCACTCAACAGATCTTAACTTAAATGCGTTTTCAGCCTCATTTCTTGCTAGATTCCTCACTCACCTTCATGTCTTTTACTATCCAGCCCTTTGACATGCTTAGAGCCACCACTAGGCCTCTGGTGTGATTGAGAATTCAAGCCAGGCCACGCTGCTCACTTCCAAGTAGGACTCTCATCACTGCTGCTCCTGAGTGAGCGAGTCTGGACGCACGACTCAGCCTCTCTGGGTCAGAGCAAAGTGAAGTCACCCTGACCTCCAAGTCTCCCGTGCAGATTACTGCCCAGTGTATGAGACACGGGGCGTGACCAGTGGCACTTAGCAAGTGCCCCATAAAAGGCCACTGATACTGCTCTTAGGACCGTGGCGCTGTAATTCTGATGATCTCCGCCTCCAGGATGCCCTCGCCACGACTCCCCACCCACTGGACCCGGCCCACGCCGGGTATTCCTCCAGTGCCAACCTTGCCACGCTCAGCCAGCCAGGAAAGACAGGCCTCCTTCCTGTCCAGGCCACGGCAGGGCACCTGCTCACGTGCTCAGCACACGCTTCCTTGTCTTATAGTAGTTCACTATCTACACACCTCGCATTCCGGTTTCGTATCTGGATTGCCAGATACGGTACCCATTTATGGTACCTATTTAATGCTCAATCATTACTAAGCGTAACTTGCTCTTCTCTGGCTACGCTCCCTCTCTATCCTGTGAATATACTACAGATGCTTTCATTATAGGAAAACAATACATACTTTGTTTTTATTTTCTACCAGTACGTGCAATCTTAAGTCACTGATCGTCACTGGGTTCGAATAATCCATTTCTCATGGAATAGTCCATGGAAATGCTAGAGCTGTTTTTACGTCCCCCGAGAGAGACTTGAGATAGAAAAAGAAATGAGAGAATTTGTTGGTGAATCTAACGCACAATAAATAAGCAAGTTTTTACTCAGGACACCTATTGGACTTCTGATCTTCATATAGTCCTTTGCTCCCATAGGACATTTTATGGCCACACAGGCCTCCTTCCTGGTTCTCGAAACTGCTGGGTTTGTTCCTACTTGGGGATCTTTGCACCCGCCATTCCCTTCGCCTTGACCTCTCTTCCGCCATTTCTTCGCAGAGGCCACTAACATTGCTCAGTTCTTTGTTGATCACACACCAAAGTGCGTGCCTTATCTCCCACTTGCTACTCCCCTATATTGCCTTTTTTTTTCTTCATGGTACATAATCGATGCTTTAAGTTTTATTATCCTTATTTATGGCATGAATGAGTAAGTCCCGCGAGTGGAGTCAGAAATGCGGAGCAATACAGTGAAGGCAGCCTCATTCGTTCGCTGTGGGGGGCGACGCTGCTCTGTTTCCAGCTTGTCGTGATGGCGCCACCACAGAGCCACCCTGACTTTCATGTGCTGCCTTTGAGGAAGGATGGCGATGCCTTTCATCCTTCTCATGGCTCCCTGCTTTCTGCATCCAGCCATTTAGCTACTCTTCGGTGACTGTACCAGGAGTAGGACAGGAATAGCAAGAGGAGAAATCAAAAGAGCCAGCGTGGTTACTCTATGAGAAAGAGCTGAGGCAGAACTTGGCAAAAATTAGATTATTCAATTACACCATTGTAGATGTAACTCTGCCCAAGGTATTCCCACTTTCCCTCGTTAATGTGGGTAGCTGAACTGACTGCATACTCCTCACATATAAACATACCATAATTTAAAGTCATCCTCTAAAGAGAAATATAGTTATATCATCTAGAAATACATAACTGAATTGAAGTATAGTGAATTTCCTTTAAGAAAATACATATCTAGTTTATATTATCTAGAAATACATAACTGAAGTACAGTGCATTTCCTTTAAGAAAATATTTGTTTTCAAAATCCATGCTTAACAGTAATAGAACGATTCACGATCTACTTAAAAATTATACTGCTAGATGGAGATTGAAACATTAAGTACCTTTTTTTCTCTCAATTATTAAAATAATAGAGAGTCACTCGAACAGCTTTATGGCTGATGTTCATTTCCTGGAAATCTAGTGAAATGCATCTGACAAATTCATCTTTTATCACAGAGCCAGAATGAAAACCAGAAAGGATTACGACAGCTTTTCCTGTTTGCTAAGATGCTCAACCTGTTGTGAAATAGACGCTTTAAAGTCTTGCAGCCAATAGAGGAATAAAATGTGACCAGACGCCTTCCTTACAGACAGTTTGGTAGACTGCAACTTAACTGAAAGAGCGAGGAACCGACGACATCCTCGCTGCATTTAATTTTCCTCCTTTAATTTTCAACTTAAAAGAAAACATGGTAAGTGAAGAAAGGCAAATATTTTCCAGTAAAACATTTAAATTACCAGATTAAAATATTAAAATATTTATTAGACGACACCCAATAAAATTCAGAACAGAAGCAGAGGGACAGTGACCCACCTGAGGACCGAGAACACCCTGGCCATCTTGCCGATGGCTCGGATCTTGTTCCGTATCACCTCCTTCCGGGCTGCGGCTGTGGCTCCTACATTTCGAAACAGAGAGTTCAGTTTTAAAATGTAACACTGAAAAAGTCGGTGACTTTTCATCTAATTATAAGTTTACAAATTACATATATAATAGATTGCAGTAAGCAAGATCAGTGTTCTTTTCTCATAAAAGGATTTATGTGTAAATCAAATTTGAAAATTATGGTGTTTTTTTTTTTGTTTTTTTTTGCATTTAATCAAATCCTGTTTTATCCTTTGGAGTTGCAGGAGGCAGCAGGACCAGCTAGCTAGAGCCCTGTGTTGCGCTTTTGTAGCATAAACAGAGCTGAACACACAGCACCAAACACTGGCAGCATCAATACTTGCGCTAACTACATCAGTGTTGCCCTCTCAGTCCAGCATGCCGACAGTGGTCCTGTGTTTTTAAAAGTTTTAATTATTAAACAGTTAAGGCATTAGAGAAAAAGGTTTAAGGCTATCTTAATATATACAGGCATTCGCTTCAGTTAGTATATTGTTTTCTAGAATACATTGTTCGAAATAGTCTCATTATTGTGATAT
>NW_012151741.1:255701-257453 GCF_000956105.1 Propithecus coquereli
GGCCTTAATCATGTTTTTAAATACTACTACATGAACTTTAACGAATCCATTTTATTTTTTCTTCAACCCCCAAGGTCTATTTGGAGAAGTAAAAAACAGAAAAATTCCTCTCTTCTTAAGATTTTTATAATCCAAGGTACAATGGATAACTTATCCTTTTTATACGTTATATGGGACTTTCTAGAAAGTGTTAATGCAAGCAGATTAGCTTTCTTATTCTACTGCCTTTAATAGATACACTGCAAAATATTCCTTTCATATAATGCCAGAAATGTTCCCAACCAAATGAACACTGTAAGTCATGTAATTTGCTCAGAGACTGCAGTCTACACGTGACAACTGGTGTACATTTTGGTCTTTTAATCTGTGATAAGAGCAAGTTTTCTGACAGTTTTGGAAGGAAAGATTTCTGCTGTTTCCCTTTGAGGGCTTTTGTGAATACAATTTAGAATCTTTTTCATCATTTGATAAGGGTCAAACAATTAATCGACACCCTAACATTTCTATAAGAAAGAAAATTTGCAACAACGCGCACAATTGAAATGGCTGGAGAAATGGCCTCTTCCCTCCACTCCGAGAAGGTGAAAACATAATGGGCCACTTCCTTTGCCTGGTGGGTTACTTTCCAAGGTGATGTTGGTGCATACCCGCCTCCCAGTGATCCCCAGAGTGTGTTCACAAGTTAATGAGTCGTTGGCATTGTCTACTCCAGTCTCTATGCTGGGAAGATTACTTTTTCCTAAAGTAATCTTCCCAGCTTTCTCATGCCTTTCCTCTGACTTGAAAGCAGCCCCCATTTTTGTCCATTTTCTCCTGTCTCGTGGCAATCGTACCATGGCAGGCACCTCCCGACATATCCACTGGGCAGGACTTACTATTGTCAGCTGTTCTGCCTACAGATGGGTGGAGTAAACTTACATCCACGTGGGAGAAAGCTCTTCTCTACTCTGGTCATTCTGGTAATCGAGCAAAACCATGGGTTCTCATTCGCTATGTTCTTTGAGTTAATACTGTACTGGCCAGAACACTGGAGGGGCAAGTGAGGTGTGTGTAGGATCCCTGCCTCGAACCTTATTCTGAATCTGTAACAGTATTTATTATCTACGATTTGTAGTTAAGATTCTTTATACAACAAATTCTCCCCTAGAAACCATCTAAAAGTCTGAATTCTCTGTGCTTGGATTTTAGATGATTAATGACCAAGAGACTACTACAAATGCATTTCTTTCTTTCTTTTTTTTTTTTACCATGGTTGGCAAGTGGGTTCCTTATGGTGGTCTCCCTACACACGTATTTTCAGTTATTCAGTCCAATGCTGCTTTCAGTCTAACACTGTGCTATTACTACTCTATGTTTAATATTCCCTGCCCCGACTGACCGGATTAACTCAGGGACAGTGATGCGCTAAGTAAGGGAAAAGATTCTGGCTCACTCCAATAAACAAAATGGCCAGATTGTGAAGTCAACCCAATGGCCACAGAGAAGAGAAAGTGTGGGAGAACTCCAAAAATGGTGACTACATTTAGAAGCATAACAAGAAATGCAGCAAAGAGTGTTAAAAATGTCTAGAAATGAAATTGTATATATTTAAGAGAAATGAGAAGGAGAAAATATAAACTCAAATAAGTAAAAAAAATATGTAAGAATAACCTCACAGAAATTCCATGAAAGGACTTGTAAAAAACCATAACCAGAACCACGAAATGTAAGACACTAAGTGAGAAAAGAAGGGAAATAAATTATGGAGAACTG
>NW_012151741.1:257503-265942 GCF_000956105.1 Propithecus coquereli
TGGTACCTGCTGAGAAAAACATCCACGCTTTAAGTTTGTTATTTCTTGGAGGGTGCACCATTTCTTCTAATTTGTCGTCAAGTGTTTTAAAAATAATTTTAATTGATTTTTAATTGTAAGACATCGTGATGGCCAAAAGGCTATGAAAATACCAATTGTATCTCATTCCTTCTCCTAAGTTTGTGATTTAAATATTCCAAGACTTTATGCTTGAATTACTTAGCAAGAGGGTATGATTGTGCAGAAGACAGGGTGGAGAGAGAATCGTAGGAATACACAAAAACGAAGCTTCCATGACAGCTCATGGTAAAGACGGTAGACCCTGGTGGAACATTTTCTTATCCAAGACTTAAAACTTAGGAAACGCCTATGATGCCACTTTAGCTAGAAGTAACGGAGACAGCTGATTTCAAATTCATATTTTAAGGGCCTACTGCAACCAGCAAAGGGCCAGGTACACTGCCTGATTCCGGGGAAGTCTGTCTACACGCAGGCTGCAGTATTTCCAGCAAACAGGACTGGACAGCGGGCCTGTGCCTTATATTTGGTGGAGTGTAACATTTGAGCCATTGGAAATCCACGCCTCTGACCATCAATGCTCGGAGGCGACCCTTGGGAGGGCCCCACGGTTCCAAAGAACAACTTCTGAGGTTTCCTGGGGGAGGTGGCTAAGCAGTTCACTGCAAAATCACTGAGCAGGTAGAGGTAGGTGCCTACCCTTCTGTTCTAATTGGGTCCCCTTCTCTTCTATTGGTACAAAGAAAGCAGGCACCGGGAGGAAGAGTCAGTGAGTCGTTGGCATCTTCTACTCCAGTCTCTATGCTGGGAAGATTACTTTAGAAAAACTGCTTTTTCAAAAGTTATCCTTTCAAGTGATCAAAGTAGGGAGCCTCTTAATTCCCTATATTCCCTGGAACATCATTTATATTATTTAATGGTCATAAACCATCTGTTTTAGCACTTGACACTCTTTCATCCTCTGGTTGCTTCATGAGTTCTAGAGAAAAAAGTCGGAAACTGATGAACTGGATTTAGTGAGAGACGTTGCATTTTACTGTGTGAAAAGTCACGTGAGTCTCTCTGGGTAAATTTTACCACTTCTTACATTTTCCAAATTAAAAAATATCAATCTACATAGGGTACTGTTACTACAAACATTTCCTTTTTTAATCATTTTTTTTTTTTTTTTTTTGAGACAGAGTCTCACTTTGTTGCCTGGGCTATAGTGAGTGCCGTGGCTTCAGCCTAGCTCACAGCAACCTCAAACTCCTGGGCTCAAGCAATCCTCCTGCCTCAGCCTCCCGAGTAGCTGGGACTACAGGCATGTGCCACCATGCCCGGCTAATTTTTTCTATATATTTTTAGTTGTCTGATTAATTTCTTTCTATTTTTAGTAGAGACGGGGTCTCGCTCTTGCTCAAGCTGGTTTCGAACTCCTGAGCTCAAACAATCCGCCCGCCTCGGCCTCCCAGAATGCTAGGATTACAGGCGTGAGCCACCACGCCCGGCCCTCACAGTTCATAATTAAAGATCAAGTGCATGTTTTGCAGAATCTTACTAGCTACAATATGCAAATATGATGTCATGTTAAACATTCTTGGTACTGTTCTGTATAAATTGTGAAAATGTACCAGAGTAGCTCGAATTAAAATTATGCATATTAAATAATGAAGACACACGTAATATCTTTTACCTGGAAATCGTGCTAATTATTTTTCATTGAAAAGAATATAATCACTTATTTCAACATGGAAGTCCCAAACTGAAAAGCAGCATTTTATTATATATGTTTAAAAAATTAATAATTTTAAGTAAAATTTCATTGTGTGTTTCCGTTCAAATAATGACCACTTCTTTTTTTGGCTTCTCTTTTTAACTTTTTAAGCTGGCATCTTCTTTGATGCCTGGGGTGCCATGCCACCATTTCCAGGATCTAAGCAACCCTGCACACTCGGTTTCCTCAAAGTGGGAGAGGCCAGTATAGAGGCTAAGGGAATCTTTAAAGATTTGCTTTTAACACGCGTCCTTCCTGCCCTTAACTGAGCATCTTGCTGACCTCTCATGACATTGAAAGGTATCTATGCCCAGTGGCCTGCTAAGGGAGCGCTGTATCCCCACAGGGTGGATTTCAGCCTCAGAAAGGAACCAGAGAAAGGCAGCTACGCCACACAGAGGAGGGGCCAAGTGCTGGGGTGAAGAGGGACTCTGGCCACATGGGGTATGCGCCGCGCATTACAGATGCTCGCTCTGCCATCTGGCCCAGTTACCACCACTGAGCTGCTACTATGAATTCCTCAGTTTTAACTGAATTGGGGTGTACAGAAAGTACTATGTGGAATACAAATAATTATCCGAATCATTCATTCATTCATTAAGTATTCATATGACTTCTATGCTCTATAGCCTGCCATGTGCTAGCAACGGAAATACGAGTAAGCATCGTCTCTGCTTTAGGAGATCACGTGAATGAGTACAATAGGTGACAAATATTATAGTGGAAGTGGCAGAGGTATATTGTAGCTGGCTTCTGACAGTTGTTGAGAGGACACCCAGTGTATACCTTCTTAACTTCACACTCAGTAACTTCAAGATGGTAGCTTGAAATCAGCTGGGGGTGGGGTGGGGAATTTATAACATGGAAATCTGCAAATGTTACAAACCAGAGTCATTTTTCCCCTGGAGGACAACTGCTAATTGCTTGAGGCATAAGAAAAATTTTCCATGAAATTATGATAGTCAAGGATCTATATATAAGCATCAAAGAGTAGGAAGAATGATATTCTCCATAGAGAATTTTTAAACATGTCAAGGCAGCAAGATTCTATGTTATGTTCAGATGATGGGTGAGAAGACCAGTGTGAATGAAGTTTGGGTACACTGAGGTGAAGGTAGGGTGAGAAGAGAAGCAGGAAATGCCCAGAGCTAAACTGTAAGAGCTTTAGCACAGTGGTACCTGCAAACAAGAAACTTAGACATTAGCTTATATGCGACCATGTGAGATAAATAGAACTTACTTTGCCAGGCACCAGAAAGTTAGACCGATGGACGGGTAGAGAGAGAGAGATGTGATAAAGCAAATATAGTCCAACATTAGCTGCGGAAACTAAGTGATGGGTATATGGGTACTGACTACACAGTTCTTCGAACTTTCTTATGTGTTTGAAACATTTTGTAATACAATGTCAAAAACCAACACTATATTTGGACTAAACTTGGTTTTGAGGGAAAAGAGAGATGGCAGCTTTGGGAAGAGAGGTCTCTATGTCCTGTCCTTCCTTTACACAACACGAAGGATATGTGAGCTTGCTGAGAAAGGCAACGAAGAAGATTTCCCCCTCAGTCCTGTTCTCCCACCCCCTTCTCCACTGGATCCAAAAGGAAACCAGACTGGAGAGACCAGGCTTTCTAAGTCTGATCCAACAGTTTATCATTAGTGTCAATACATTTTTACAACTGTAAGCAATGAAGATGACCAGCTGCAAGAAAATTTTATACTCAAATATTTTAAAAAAATAGGAATAGTTGTATATTATTAAAATATGAAAAAGCTGCTCTTTAAAAACTGTTACTGAGTTGTTATCTCTTTTAGGGAAAAACTAGAACTTTTCTACTTCATTTTTATCTTGGCCTTACGTTTTCTGGTATCATTTAGGCTTCTTTCTTTAAAGGACTTTTAATTCATACAATATATCCATAGCATATGTAGTTAAGTAAAATATGTTATACAAAAAAGAGTGTATTTATAATAAAATTTCATATTTTTTAAAGGAAAGGTATATTGTAAGAATTATATTTTACTGGTAGGCTTCACATTGCTTTATACCTTTAATTCAAATTCTAAGAAAATAGTAACTTTTTTTTTAACCACTCACCACTTCCAAATTCGTTAAAAGTTAACCAAATTCATCTCTGTTGAAATCTATTCTACTTGAAAGTAAAATTTTATCATGGATCATTATTATTAAGCAGAGTTTAGATGTGCCTTCAGATTTTATTTTTTTGTCAAATACAGAAAGAACTGTATGTGAATAAAGGCTACTGATAGAAGGAAGCATAAGGTGTCGAGACAAGAAATATCTTTTGTTGTGTTATATTCAAGACAAAAATGGGTTTGGTTTCCTTCCAAAATCAGCACCTCTGAAATACATGACAGAAATAATGCAAAAGACAGAATACGACTCCAGATGCCTCTAAAAATCTTGGGTAATTGGTCCTTACAGCTTTTTACAGATGATGATGAAAACTATGACCATAAAGACTGTCTTATTTGGGGGAATGCATTTCCCAAAATTCCAGGTAAACCATGTGCTATAATCCCTAAACCTGATCTCCTTGTCCTCTCTTTCCTGACCTAATTTAACAATAACAAACATTGAGCTTCTATGTCCCAAAAGGGAGGCTATCCAGAAGCTACTCAGACATCCTCCCAGCTTTGCCCTTGGCTGTGAGGTATGACAAGAACCTCACTACCTCTTCCTACGCACCAGGCACGGGAGGCCTGGATTTAGGGAAAGCACCATAAACAATAGGTATCGTGTTTCCTCCAACGGAATGGCTTCAAACCTGCAGCCTTTCCAACGTTTACTCAGGCAGCTACAAAAGAATATCCCCAAAGAGTCCTACTCCCACCTCCAAGTTTAAATAGCTGTAAATAATATTGCAAACATTATCATTTAAAAATGAATATTGGATATATTACTCCAATGGCATATAAATATCTCAGCAATTTGAGTCCCGCTATCATCCATTTAAAGAAAAATCCGTTAACAAGATCTTCATTGGTATTTAGAAATCATGTATTATTCCTTTTTTCTTTGAAATTGTATTTCCATTTCAGTTTCCCTAATCTGACTCTAATGCATTACAAATTTAAACTTTAAAATCTTTTTATCACTAGTATAGCCTAGATCAGCATGTTTCAAAATCTTTTTATCAGTGAGCTAGGCTGATGCCACAGCACTCTAGCCTGGGCGACAGAGCGAGACTCTGTCTCAGTAAATAAATAAATAAAAAACAAACAAACAAACAATTAAATCTTTTTCTCACCACCTGCTGTCAAATTATGTTTAATAAATTTCAATTAAATATATTTTTGAAAGTTTCCGGAGATGATAGGTCCTAAGTGTTCAAAAACTCCTTTGGAATGAATAACACAATTTATTAGTAGTTCATAATTGAGCTAGACAGCACAAATACATGGTAAATGTGTATGCATATTAAAATGCATAGAAATGAAATTTTATTCGAAGGTATCTCTTAATGATAGAGATGGGAAGGAAATTACACTACCCTGATTAAGGAGATTTTCCAGATACTCAATTTTTCCAACGTCTCTTTGTGTGCTACCAGAGGTTTTTACATCTCAAAGCAATGTCAACAGTGATTATGTCTAGGCAGACCTGTGCCTTTGCGTTAAAATGGAAATGGGGCAATTGAAAAAGGAGGTGGGAAAGGAGAAGGCCTCTGGTCTCCAGCTCAGGTGTGTTCTCAGCTGCTCACTTTTAGAAAAGGCATATAGGGAAGCTGAGGATGTCAAAATGGATTCCCTTTAACTCCCCTTGAAATGTCGCTGGGTAACCCCAGCCTGAGGACTGCTGTTCTTTCAAGAATTAGATGACTCCGTTTCCAGAGTTGATAGTTGTTGGAAGATCTTCTTGACAAGTCATCGTGGGAATCCTACATTGCTCACCCACAGAGGGCTGAGGTTCAACTGAATCCAAAGAGATTGTTACGTGCTGTCCTTTACCAGCATTACGCATACTTACGTGAGTTACTCTCATAGACAGAGGAAACACACCCGGGACAAGAAATAAAAAAGTCCCTGTAAAAATTCATCTTTTTGAGGATTATAACCTAACATATTTAGAATACCTAATTTGGATTCAAACTACTATATTACCTGCTCCCCCATAGGTGACAAAATTGGGGCATGACGGCTACTCACTCCAAACCACACATTCTGAATTTCTTCCATATGTTTTTTAACTTAACGAAAATCTCAGCATGTCAGACTCTGCAACGAATGGTGTGATACTTGGCATAAAGCTATTCTGTCTTGTGTTCCATTTTGAAACCAATAGAAGATCCTTTAAAATACAATTTTTTAAAATAAAAAGTCTCTGCTGTGAAATAGATTTTTAAGGAAAACCAGTATATAGCCTAGACTATGTGTGTTTTTTTTTCCTGCCTCTCTTGTCATAAAACATAACTGAATTCCTTGGATAGAAGTCTTAAAAATGTACCGACTACTTCCAAATGTCCAATTACTGTCATCATTTGGTTACTTTCTATTTAGCTAAAAGTTACTTTAATTTCCAAACTCTAATTTGATGCTATGTACTTTTGTTCTCTTAAGATGTTGTGTTCCATCTGCTTAACGATTTCTCGGCAGAGTCACAGAAACTGACTATAAGCAGAAGTCTAACTTGGGTGAGAAATATAGATTTTACAGTAGATTAGGTACCTTCCATTGATTTTTCAGGAAACTGTCACATATTCAGCATAAGCTTTACAAAGGACATTTCAGTTCCTTATTATTACCATAGGAGAACCTAATAGCCCACGAAATCCTACTTGGATCAACCCCTTTATCAGGACAGAGACATCAATTTTATAAATTGACAACAGAAAATAAAAACAAAATGGAATGAAATGATACATGTCAAGTTAATAATGTAGATTTATTATCTAAAAGGGAAGCAATCATACTGCCTGGATGCTTAATGTATCAGAGATTTGATCTGGATATGGATGAGGATATAACAGTTTAAAAAGATATTTATTAAGGACCTAATTGTGCATATATGCTAAGCGCTGGAAGAATGCATTCAGACTAGAACATTCTGGACCTGTATGGACTTCTACATTTATGCAATACTAGATGATATTTAAATGTTATCGCTGAACTTACACAACCGGAAGAGAGACAGTGGACAAACAGAGCGAAGTATGTTCGATTATGCCACGTGCTGTGCTCCAGGTAAAGCGAACTGAGCGTCACTCGACAGCACAGTAAAGAGAAACTTACAGAAGAAAGGTGGCTCCTCCACCTGACAGTGGAGAAGGGCGCAGGCGCCGGCATGCACTAAGCTTATCTGAAACGAAGCCACTCGAAGGTCTTTCGATGCTATTCCTGACCCAGGCAGGGAGTGTTTTGACCACGTGGGTAACGCGGTAGGTTTTGTCCAAGAAGGAGCAATAGGGACATGATCATGAGGTTCTGGCCAGTGATCAAGGTGAAGGCAACTTCAAAAGGCAGAATGGTTCCCAGGTCAGGAGACTTTAACATCTTCTAACCATATTATTATCTTATTAGGAGAAAGAGACGTAGCAGTCAGATGCCGTGGTCAGGCGCAGAGGCCCAGCAAAGAGGAGGAGCTGAGGGAAACGTGAGATGACTCAGCGATTCCTCTCCAGGGGCCAATGGCCCTACTGCAAGGCTTCGCATCATACATACTTGGCTCGTCGCTTCTTTTAAGACCCACAACCAAGCAGGCACGTGAGAGCCAGGACAGCGCAGTGGTGAAGAAGCTGTGCTCTGGAACAACAGACCCGGGTTTGAGTCCCAGCTCTCCCACTGAGCTGTGTGACCCTGGCAAAGACGAAGCCTCTTTAAGGCTGATTTCTCTATCCAGATAATGAGCAATGTTCTAACGCTTTATTCGCATTATTTCACAGAATCCTCATAATAACCACGTGAAGATGACACTGTCAGTCTCCATCCTACAGAGGATAATTCTAAGGAACAGAAACATTGAGTCATTTGCCTAAAGGTCAGGAGCAGGAGGTGACCCAGAGCCAGCTGGGTCACCACAGTGCCAGCTGACTGACCTGCTGCAGAGGCAGGTAGAAGAATTAAATGAGTAATATGCTCATTCATTCTCCACAGTCAACATTGACATGTACCAGGTACCGTGCTAGCTAGCTGCTAACAGACTAAGCAGAGCTTTCATATGTAGTAAAAATTCCAAAATCCTTGTTATTAAGAAGGAAATATCTGTGCAGATAGGAATATTCCACTTCTTCTAACAGTTAAATTGCTCTCTGTAAATTAAAAGATTTATTATGTGACCTTAGGGAACATCAGCTGCCCTGAGATGGGGCCTTCATTTGTGTTTTCTGCTAACCAGGCTAAAGGGTGGGTCCCAGGTGATGGAAAACTCACTTAGGAGAGAACTCCAGCAGCCAGGACGCTACTGGCTTTGCTTTCAGAACAAAATGGAACATCCCCCAAAAGATGGGCTGACAAAACAGAATTAAGATTTCTGGCTGGGTGCGGTGGCTCATGCCTGTAATCTTAGCACTTTGGGAGGCCAGGGAGGGAGATCACTTCAGGCCAGGAGTTCAAGACCAGCCTGGGCAACATAGTGAGACACCTCTACAAAAACCAAAAATTTAGCAACTCGTGGTGGCACAAGTCTATGGTCCCAGCTACTCAGG
>NW_012151741.1:266984-281105 GCF_000956105.1 Propithecus coquereli
TACATATGAAAACACAGTATAAAATCTGGAGTATTATCTTACTGTGAGCATAGTGTTCTGGCCAATGGTGGACATTATTCAACCAATTAGCCACAGGGATATGGCTATTTTTTTTTTTTTTTAACATTTAGTTTATTCTTTAAAGTCTGAGCTTCCATGTAGTGTGAAAATTATGCCAGACAATTAAGCAGCATTTTTTCCAAAGTCATGATAGTACAATATGAAGAGAAGGCAGTACTTTTGATTTCTATGTTATTTCGTCATTTCAATGAGTGATTTAGAAGGATTTTAATTATTATAACCAAATATGATAGGCTGAACTTGATGAAAATAATTAAAATATGATGGCTAATCAGATACCTTGATAGTCAAGGCCCCGAAATGTCAACAACCGTAAATATGATGGGAATCATACCCCACTGGCTAATAAATGCCCATGCATTTTTCAGATACGTTTCAGTTTTATTTTTTATTTTTTTTTTTTACGTTTCAGTTTTAATGATAGACTGGATATAATATTTCTTTCTTTCTTAAGGTGTAAGCATAATGAAACAAGCAATTATCTGTTCTATAAAGGGTATAAAGTACAAATAATAAATTTATAGTGATAAAAATTATTTGGCTTTTAAATTAGACACTAAAATACTAGGCAACTGAAACAAAAATCAATTAATAAACGAGGAAGATAATTAACAAAAGCCTGAGAAGAAACTAGAGTCTTTTACAATTGAATACCTTTCTTTTGAATATCTTTCTTTTTACCTTTTCTTTTCCTTTTCCCTAATTACATTATGTACACTCAGCTATTATAAAAAGATAAGTTATAGCTAACAAACTGATATCCGCCTTTGAATATAACTTCCTAGGAAAAAATATATGGATTTCTCACATAGCCATATCTTCTAAAGCAACAAAATACATAAAAATATTTCTTTGCTTTTTCAGAAGTGGAAGAAAAGAAAGATGTCGCCCATGTTCTTCCTTTCGTTATCAAATATTTCATGCCAATTCCTGCTTCCTCCCCTAAACTCCTGAATTCTCTGTATAACCAGCGTGTTTACAATTCTTGTTCTACTTGACTCTAAGTCTAACGAAGGCAGGGACCCCATGTGTTTTGTTCGTCAATGAATATACATACAAGAAAAGATATTCTGTGAATATTTTAAATGAATGCATATAAATAAAATTAATATATACAATAAAAATGAGTTATTAAAATGGAGGTACTCTGAATTTCACTTATTTTTTGCTTTTTTCAATGATTTCAATTTTCTTTATGTGCTGTTATAAAAATAAAATCAATTTTGCTATTCACCTCTTATCAACAATCTTATTATCTGATAACCAAAGACATGGTCCTAATATTTCATTTTCTAGGCAGTCTTATCTCCCATTAATTTTTCTGCACTTGGTGCAAATATTTTTAAGTAACTGTTGCCTGAACTGCTACGGAATCCTGGTCCTGTGCCCTGTCCCTGATCACTGCTCCTCTCTCCCTCACGTGCTTGGCCTTCTTCTCCAGCTTTATCAGGATAGGTTGATTTTAAGGATCAGTCCTCAATTTTCTGACCTCGACAACTTCGGAGGCCTATTTCACTTTCGATAGATTCAGTTTGACTTAATGCCACGCCTGTGTCACCAGCCCGTATTTCTTTCCCAATGTCCAGGATTTAATATCCAAATCCTGCTGGGGCATTTGCAGAGTGACGTGTGTCAGCTTCAGTCACACTCCTGTCTGTAACAGAACGCATCTTTCTCGTGGAACTGGTTTTTCCATAAATGTTATCATCCCTCCTAGGAACCTGGGTGTGAACCATCAAAACCAGCTTCTGTTTCCTTTGCCCCTTTGTCTAAGGCCTGTGGATTCTACAGTTGGACGTCCATGGAAAGCTCTTTGAACACCTCCTTTCCTTTTTATTTTTCCTCCGCAGTATTTTTGTTCAGATATAGTCACTGTGATTCCCAGATACTTTCTTAAGTTCCTAAATTACAAACCTACTCATCCTTTTCACTTTCCAAGCGTTTATCCAAGCTTGGAAAAAGCAATCGCTTTTTCTCAAATACTGCTTTTATTAAGTTACTTCTTTACTTATCAACTTCAGATTAGGCTTCAACGTTGCCAGAATAAGAATCTCATCACCATCGTGCTCCTCAGAGCACTCCTTTTTTTGGTAAGTCTAAATCATATTTTCTACTTTTCATATTCAATTTTAATATATTCACCCTAAACTATCAATTTTTACTGGGCATACACCATTTTTTCCCCCAGATTGGGTACCTGAAATATAGAAGGCTGAAATGAGTTGCTCAGAAACTGCAATCATTATAGCCATAAGAAGAGCTCTAACAAGCTAATGGCTCTTAATATTCGTGCTGCCAGATGCACAAAGCAGAGGGAACTTTCTAAAATAAAATCTTCAGGCTTCATTTATTCATTCTATTTAGAATTTTAAATTAACTGATCATATTTAAATGCTGTGAATATGTTATAAATAATTACTTGATTTGCGGGGTAATCTCTTCATACTTAGGGTGCTAAGGCATTTCAGCAAGAGCTATTAGTATCAAATGCTTTGTGCTGGGTCAAACATTCATCATGGCAAATAAATACGGTTTTGGTAGAAAATAATATAATCAAATCCTTACAAAGATATTCCTTAAGGGACCAATAAGATGCTACATTAGTCCTCTTAATTCCCAACTTTGCGCTTTAAAAAGTTCCGTATGACTTTCAAAACTAGACAGAAGTAAGTAGGGAGCTACTCTGGAACCTGTGGCGTTGGATACAAAGAATTATCTAATAATTAAAAGCAGATTACGGGAGATAATTTTCTTACATACAATTTAGATGGTTTCATAAAGGAATGCAAAAAACTGCCCTGATCCCATATTCACTTGCTTGTGGTTAACATTAGGATAAGGCAAAAATGTGGATAAAAGATAAGAGTTCTACCATGTGGTTTGCTCTTTAGATGAAAGCAGACACATAAATTCTAATTTAATATTAAGTTTTTCCAGTGCAGCCTGAAACTGTATTAGGCTTGAAATGTAGTCATTTTATTATTTTTTCTTTCCTTTATTATTCTATAGGATTTCAGTTTTACCTCCACAATTCTACCTTGTTAGTGAGACTTAGCACAATATCATAGTCTCAAATATAATATGTATTTAAAAAAGTGATCTGAGAGCCTATGATTTTAAGACCTAAAAGTCCCAGATAGGATAGATAAATATTCCTAACTCACAAGACTAATGCTTACTGCTATTCTAGACTTCCTTATTACAATAATGAACAATAAAGGAACTTTGTGATGAAGAAGACTGCTTCGTTTCTATCAGCTTTTCCTTCTACTCTGGAATCACTTACTAATTACTAATCCTTGGTCTGAAGTCAGTCTTCCTCATTAATGAGGATTATCTACCAAATGGGATATATCTACTTGGATTTTTTTCTTCTCTTCTCTACAATGTTTCAGTGAATAACAAATTGAAACCAGACTGTCATTTTATCATCCAAAATCAGAAGTAGAAACAGGAAACAAAGACTCCAAAACATATAAATTAGATCATCAAAAGACATCCATTGGCATTAAGCTGCTTCCAAACTCTACCAGATAACATAAGTTTTCCATTTTATTTTCAACACAGAATACCACAGGCCAATTTAAAACAGCAACAATTTTTGATAGGCTATCAAATTCCCTAATTTGTAAGGCAGAAGCTAAGAAGGAGAGAATCACGATGTGGTTTCCACCCAGCAGAAGCCTGTAGGAGTCAGAGGACTTTTTGTCTTCTCAGATATACCTAACTTTTTTTTGAGACAGAGTCTCACTTTGTTGCCTGGGCTAGAGTGAGCCGTGGCGTCAGCCTAGCTCACAGCAACCTCAAACTCCTGGGCTCAGGCGATCCTCCTGCCTCAGCCTCCTGAGTAGCTGGGACTACAGGCATGCGCCACCATGCCCGGCTAATTTTTTCTATATATATATTTTTTTAGCTGTCCAGATCATTTCTTTCTATTTTTTAGTAGAGACAGGGGTCTCGCTCTTGCTCAGGCTGGTCTTGAACTCCTGACCTTGAGTGATCCACCTGTCTCGGCCTCCCAGAGTGCTAGGATTACAGGCATGAGCCACCGTGCATGGCCAGATATACCTAACTTTTTAACAAGATAAAACACTTGTAACTTCTTAGAGTAGGTTAAGGTTAAAAGAGGAGAATGAAACTGTTGCATCTGCACTGACTTTCCTGGCCAAATAATAGAACAAAATCTATTACTTTATTTTATAGTATATTTAACAGAAAAAATTAAAATATATTATATTTGCTTATTAGTATTGTTTTGTTTACAAAAAAAAAGCATCATGCTGTTTGAATGAAAACAATTTCAAACGCTGTGATCACAGGTTGTGGAAAGTTCAAGAGCCTGAGAGCCAGGCAGACATTAATCTGAATCCAGGCTCTGTTCCTTCACTAGCTGGATGAACTTGGGCTTTCAATTTACCAAGACTTGATTGCTTCCTATGGAAAATTAGGGGTAATAATAGTACCTGTATCAGAGGGTTGTTTCGAGGATTAGAGATAATGTAAATTGCCTCAGTAAACTTAAAATAAATGACAGTTAATAATTATAAAGTTTTGCTGGCCAAAAGGTAAACTTAATAAATTAAATAACACACATAAGTGACTCAGTATTATGCGTAACACGAAAGTGTTAGTTGCTGTCATCATAACCACCATCATTATTGAACAGCAAAAGGGAGTCGACAGATTCTCAAGGAGATGAGGAGAATCCCTATTTGCTGTAGGCCCAGTAAAGACTAAGAAGCCAATCTGATAAAAAGATACTCGTGGATTGTAAAGGCCCTATTGCTACCTTTGACTTTTGAGTTGACATTGGATATGGAACACAGTATTGAGAAGGGCTCGATAAATGACTCATCCAGAGATGAGTATAGCATACGCAGCAACACAAGGACAAATTTTAATTAAGTCCTTTGACGTCTTCTGAGTCCTGCTTTACCTCTGTGGCCAAAACCAAGGAGCCTGGCAGGCAAGAAGTGGAGGGCCAGCCCCCCACAGCAGACTGCAGGCTTCCTGCAGGAAGGGCAGGGTGGGAGAATTGGAAACTTTATCCTAAGGTTGGAAATAACGTTACCAAAAGAAAAAAAAAAAAAAAAGAAACTTCTATACATGCTCTTAATAAACTATATTCCCAAACAATATCAGAGTTTTGGGAAGCTTTACAAATTATTGTTTGAGCACTTTTGAAGAAATCCACAGTTTTTATGTCATGTTAAATTAAGTGCTAGGACTCCTTCCTGATTGCTCACACGGAAATATATGATATCCTAAGTTAAATGTACTTTTAATTAAAACTTTCATTCCTATACTTTATTCCTTTAAGAGAAAATTTACAAGATATGAGCTAAAAGATCATGTTTCGAGGTCACAGCTATGAAATGAGAGGAGAGTGTCTATTAACATGGACTTTGACCCATTTCAGACTCGGGTCCCTGAAAGTCCTTAACGATCACACCAAACATGCTCTTAAACTCCTATCTATTTAAGAGCTTGCAGACACTATCATACTAATGCTATAAATTCTGCATGTTCTTTATACATTTTAAGCCCAACAGTTCCTAAATTTAATGGAGAAGAATCCATGGTTCTTATATTATCACCCTATTTAGTGACGTGGAAACTATCCCCAAAGGGTAAAAATATAATCTCATTTTTCCCCCCAAAGAACCAGTTTCTTCCCAATCATAATCTATCTCTTGATACATATGGTGCCTTTCTTTGTTGAATTTCCTTTCCCTTCTTCAGTTCCTCTCACCTCTTTTCCTGACATTGACTCCGGTCCTCCTAACAGAAACAGGGCACATACCAGCGCCACACGATACAAGCCCCACCAGGCAGAAGGATCTTTTCTTTTCATCCCTCCTGATCTCCCTCCTCCAGGCATACGCATATACACAAAAGACAAAAACCATGGCATTGCTAGAATGTTTCTCTTTAGTTTGACTATGGGAAACAAACCAACAAATTTAAGAAGAAAAAAAAGACAGGGAAAAAAAAAATCACTTAATACCTGTTAAGTCCAAGAGTCAGGAAATCAAAGAAATTGCAATCTACTGTTGCTAAGAATTATAAACAATAACTTTACCTCTTTCTGCTCAGCGCCAAATTGATAACAGTTATCACTTCTACTATACACTAAACATTTTTAATTAGCCTGTGTATAAATTTTGCTTAAAAATTTGAAAACACTAATGTTATTGTAAATGTAGCTAGTGAAAACAAATGAAAGCAGAAGAAACTGTGATCAGACAGAGAATGGACTTAGTGATGCTTAATTTGACAGGAATGGACCACTGAAGGAAGCTGAAAAAAGTCAGGGACAAAGGTTCCTCTGTTTCAGCTGGCAAGAGCAGGGTAGATCCTCCCAACCCTCTCCCTTCCTGCACCTGGGTGGGGCAAAGTTATTTCTCTGCAGGAATGATCTAGGAGTTAAGGGGGGTAGAGGTAGATTTCAGGGGTCTGCTTAGAAGCAAAACAATTTTTCCAAGGGCCTTAAGAAGGACACGCACTCCTATAATTGGAACTAACAGGGTTTTTAAAGCAACTGGTGATGGGGACAGCACACTGATTGGAACGAATTATTTTAAAGCAGGGTTAGTCACAGACCTTATCCTTTCATGTAAGTGACAGAGACGGTGGGTAAAGAGAGCTCATGGAAGTGAAGTAAGCACCAAGTTTGTCTTTGTAGGGTTCAACTGTGCAAAATAACCTGCACCATTGAAATGTGCAGGCACTTTGGCTAATAGTACCTGGCCCATAGTAGGTACTCAATATATATTTATCGTGTGAATCGATTAATATATAATTACAAACATATGTAGGTCTACATATTTTATTCTATATGATATGTTCCATTGTTATTGCCCATATCATAAACACTGGCCAATGGACTTAGCAAAGTTGGAGGCATGTTAGCAGTGGAGTAGTATTGTTTTTACGCTGATTAATCTTTCTTTTGAGGAATAAAAAGAATATAGTGAAAGGCAACTATTGCAAAACGTTTCTTGACTTTTAGATTACATCTGGCTAGTGTTCTTTCAGGAAACATGCCTCTGCTATTACGAAAATAGCAGAGGCAATGTTATCATTTAAAAGATACATTAGCTTTTAAATGATAACATTATCTATGCAAAAGTTAACGGTAACAATGTATGGCTATAACATATGAGGCATCTAGAATTTAGATAAAGCACAAAATACCTACTGATCTGCATATTCCAAAATATATCAATATATTTGCTTAATTAAGTTCTTATAACTATTCTTAAGTTAATTTTACCCCAGTAGAAGTTATTTTTTTATATCTCCCTTTTCCCCTCTCCTTCCCTATACTGGAATCCCCTTGCCATATGGCATATGAGTCAAATGGTATATGGAGACAAGTAATGAAGACTAATGAAGTTACAGAAAGTAGAAAAACTATGAGATGTTAGAAATAACTTTTATGCTTTAAATTCACGAAGTATACAGACTGTTTACATGAGTATATAGACAGGTTTCTATTACTTTTGCCTGATGCATTAAGTATTTTGCATTTACAGCTGTGATCTATAGTAAGTCCAAATAAACATTAAATAATGCCGTTCAGATATCAAGTTCCAGAAAGAGCCAAATTCTCTTTTCATTTTACCTTGGTGCAGTTTTCAAAGGTATAAATATGCATTTACTCTCATCACAATATCCAGTCTCCCCTGCCACCTGCACCCTTTATTTTATGAGTTGTCATATTTTATTGATATTATCTGTTTTACCCATTAGTCTCTCTAACCAGGCTGCAAATTCTTCAAGGAATAGGTCTTTAATGAATCTTGGAATCCTGGTGCCCGACTCAGGGTAGGTACAATGCATCCTAGGACCTCTGAGTATACTTTAAATCATCTCTGGATTACTTATAATATCTAATACAATGTAACTGCTATGTCAGTAGTTGCTATACTGTATTGTTTAGGGAATAATGACAAGAAAAAGGTCTGCACATGTTGAATACAGATGTGATTTTTTTTCTGAATATTTTCGATCCAAGGTTCTTAGATGCGGGACCCACAGATACGTAGGTCGAACTGGACTTGTTAAATGTTTATGAAAATAAAGTTTGCTCTAACACTTTCCTTCTCTAACTACATTTTTGTAGGTTTCCATTCATTTTGGGGTGCTTTTGTAAATCCCAGAATAATTTTTCCTTCCATTGTTAACCTCATCAATCTGTACCCCTTGTAGAAAAAGCATACTCTTTATTGGACGCCCTCCATAGCTTATTCATTACCTATTACTACAGATGGGAAAAAAACGTTAGGATTGATCTAAATACCAATATATCACTAGATAAATGCCTTCTTTTATTATAAATATTAAAATTTGAATAATTAATAGGAACAAGCTCATTAAAGGAGATTTTTAAAAGTTGCCCAATAAATGGCAACATTTGCTAGAAGATAAAATATGACATTTTTATCAAGGAGCCAAAAAACGTCACATAGCAATGTGAGCTATTGAAAGATGGTTATTAAAACAGTTTACTACTTCAATAATATTTTCAAAGTAATGGGAAAATTCTCTCATGGTTTTTGTTTCTTATACTTTTCTTTTTTTCCAAGAAATAGAAAATAAAATTATATATTTCATTCTCAAGAGTATGTTTTGATTTAAACATAATCCAAATCTTAGACATTTACCGTTACGGTTAGCAATGAGACGCCAAGTCATTACCTGGCAGATAGCATTTGCACAAAAGCTCAAGCCTCTTACCATCAAATCCATCTTCTTCCGACCCTAGTTCATCGTCTGAGCAGATGTTGAGGACGTTCACCAGCATCTCGGTCACTAAATAGAGAAAGAAAAGAAAGAGATTAAGAGAAGTCCAGCTTTTCTCTTACAACGTTAATTATTACTCTGGCATTCATTGTTAATGTGTAAGCCTAGCAATAACATCTCTCACCTCGTTTGTACATAAACTCTCCTACAAAGCAGTTTCTATAAAATCTAGATCATAAAAGACAACAGGCTTCTTTGTGATTCTATGAAGACTTTATAACACCATTGGCTCCAGCCTCTGAAATCTAATGGTAACATTTACTGGCCATCGGCTGACAGATAATAAACAAGTCAAATACCTGGATGTAAATATACTATAAATCTATGAGAGAGAAACGGTTATTTTTGAATGTTTATTTGTTTGTACATTTATGCTGCTTGGTCTGGATCAGATTACAAAATTCTGTTCCGGAGGGACTAAGAATGATGCGTTTATTTTTTTAATCCCCCAGAGAACCCAGCACAGTGGCAGGCGTGTGGTTTTGTGTTTAATAAAAACTGCTGATTGATAAACTAATATATGTGAAGTTGTTTTGAGAATGCTAGTCTCAAAATGAATGTGTTGATAGAAATATCGCTAAATTTGATTATCAAAAATACTTTAAAAACAAAGCTTAGGTACAGTTTAATCAGAAATTTAGTTAAGTAAATAGATTACAATAGGGCTATATAAAGTGCACAGCAAGTTAGTACTGCGTTACTTTTACGCCACGGTACGTGGGATTTGCTTTTAACGTTTTTTTAAAACTAGGTTGGGATTTATCACATGTTAAAAGTAGCTTGTCCACTGCTTCTTTAAGCTCTACTCTTTGAAGTAATGTGATGTGTTAAAAAATATTCTTTTAGCATTAAAGATATATGATAAAGATAAAACTTCAGCAAAGCCAACACTGATCCAGAGTTTCAGTTTAATTATCAAAATTGGGTTATGTATACCAGTATATTAATGTATTAATTTCTAATAAGCACCCAAAATTAGAGTAAGTAACAGAAACGATCCAACTGAAGGGTGTTCCAAGGGTGCCCAGCAGTCGTTAGGATTCACACTGCTCCAGTCTCCAGAGAACCGAGAGGTGACACCACCGAGTGCTGATTTGATCAGTGCAGGAAAGTAGCAATACGCAGTAGCACCGGGACCACTCATCAGAGACTTTAAAATTTACTTTTCATTTATTTTGGTATCAAAAGGGAAGACTTCTGCACTGACAATTCACAACTTGACTGGTATAATCATTTCAGGGCATTTAAAGAAAAAAAATGTGGCAGGGTTTCTGAAAAATACGTAGCTTTTCTCCGAAACAAAGGACATCATTGTTCTGAAATACGCATAAACCCTTACGTGTATTACGATGCTCATTCACCTTCTCGTGTGATGTGTGAGAAGATGCTTGAGAACTGATTCAGACTATCACGGTGAGGCCTCCAGAACTAAACAAAGTGGGGCAAGGCCTTCTCTCAAATTTTTTGTTGAGGTTTAGGTCAAAACGTGAAAGTAAAACAAAGGTGGAAGGAAGGAGGGGAGGAAGGGGCGGGGAGGGGAGGAGGAAAAAGGAGAGGAAGGAAGGGAGGCAGGAAAGAAAGAAAAGTCTAATTATGAAAAATCAGGGCAAGTTAATAGACAACTGTTTAAATGTAAATTTGCCTCACTGTTCTGTACATTGTAATATACTAATGCTGGGAAAACTGGACATCCACATGCAGAAGAATGAAACTAGACCCTTCTCTCTCAGCATACACAAAAATTAAATCATAATGGCCATTATATTTTTAATGAACCACTTTCCTGTTGTTGTACATGCTTGTCCTTCAAAACAGTGTAGCCATTAAGCACTATAGTTTAATATGATGGTTACTATTAACGTCAGAAATGTAAGGAAAGCATGGTTATCCTAACCTTTTAATTTGACAGGTAATTAGTAAAATAAAATAGTACTTTGGAATTGCAGGACAAAGGGGTAAGGAAAAAGGGTAGACGTTATTACATGGAACAAGGTAAAGCTGTATTTCTGTTAATTTTAAAAGTTATATTATTCTAATGAGACTGTGTAAATTCTCCTACATATTCTTCATTTCCTTGGTTTCTCCTTAATTCGCTCATTGTACCCCTGTTAATAGGGTACACAGCGATACACTTTCAAATCACCTCTCTCATGGTGCAACCTATGACTTTTATTGGTCAGGCCAAAGTGTTTCTGCGCGTTTCATGGTAAAATAGAACACATCTCCTCTCCCTCCTTCCTAAACCATTTTATTCAGAACATCTCAGGGTTCCACAGCGCACCTTTTTCCCCAACGAACGGCAAGGACCAAGTGAAAACATCCATGAAATTTGGAAGCCAGTAAGGGTGAGGAGAACAGTTGAACTGCCTGATGTTCATGACGTTGTTCTCATACTTCAACACTGCAGCTGAAAACAACAAAAGGAAGGATGTGAGATTCACACCACGTATTTCTGCTTCTATACACGGCTTTGGTTGATCAAGAAAATTCCACTATTTGACTTAAGTTTCCAAACCTCCAGGCCAATAGCTGAGTCAGCCCTGAATGCTTACACTACTTATGGACTTAAACTTATCATTCAGGGTGATATGTAACTGCACAATATATAAATACTAAATATGGGATATGGTATTGCAATTTGATAAATATTTATATAAAACAGTCAGATGTCTGTCAGGAATAGGACCAAGCTCCTCTAGCATTCTAGTCTAATTTACTATCTGATGCACTAGTAAAGGTGGCATGGCTAAGTTAGTTTGACATAATTTAATAATATCCTCAAATATTTGAATGGAATTTATCTTTTATTCTTTAAAAAGCGCACCTTTTCTTCCAGAAGAACTCACAACAGTTGTACACAATAGTTTAAATTAGATTGCTTTCTTGACTTCATAAAATAAAATGTGTGGACTGAATCCCACATAAAATAATGTATCACTATCTGACTTTACCCTTGACTTATGAAAAAAATTCACCATCTATGACTTAGAAAAACAAATCCGTAAGCTTCAGCCTGCTGTGCTTGGTGTCTTTATGTTAGATATACGCTCACATAGAATGTCGCGGCTGGAGAGACCCTAAGAACGTAGCTCGTGTGACTTCTAACCAAACTGAGAAACTGATTCCACAGCAATCCTGCTGTTCGGGCTTGCTTGTCTCTGTGAGTACTTTCAACAGAGGAAAAGTCACCTGTCTTAGTGGGGCTGCGTAGTCTATGGATAGACAATTTTAAGTTGGAAGAAATTCTCAGGGTGAGTTTAAATCTGCTTTCCCACTCTGTGATTTTCGTTTTGCTTTCTGGAAAAATGCAGAACAAGCACACTTCTGTTTCTAAATGCCAGCTTTTGAAATATTAAAATACTCTATCATACCTTCCCGGGCTTTGGCAAGAATTCGCTTTTATCATCTCATCATGGCATGATTAGTATATAGTAGTGAGAGGAATGAGGAGATCCTACATGCCAAATGAGCTTTTCTTGGGTAGGGGTTGAAAACATCCAAAAATTCATCAGTTCATTACTTTTTTATTTTTAGGCTTTTTATATAAGTACATGTGATTACAGCTAATAGAACAAATAGCCCTTAAAAATCTATTTATTGACATTTTTCAATGTTTATTGAGCTTGAGCTTTTACATTAATGCAGAACTTCTTCCTCGATGAAACATGAACATTACCATGCTTTTGCTCTTTACCCGCCTTTGCTCTTGTACCCGGAATGTTTCCTCAGAAATCCCGAATACCCAAATCCTTCCCATGGTTTGGCGCTAGTCCAAGCACTAGCCTCTCACGAAACCTTTTCTGATTTCTTCTGGTGGATATAATCTCTCCTTCCTCTGAATTCCAAAAGCCCTAATTTATACCACCGCAGTGTATTAATATTCCATTTTGGTCATAGTTATTTTATGTAGATGTGCATATGCTTAAGTTCTCCCACTGTCTTTAAGGACAAGGGCCATACAATAGGTTTTGTGTTTCTTTGTGTCTCACAAACCACTCTGCTCAAGTAGATGCTCAGAAGATGGAGACATATCTTGGCATTTCCCCTACAATCTTTTTCAAGCAAATTACTCCTAATCCCTTCAACCCTCTTTTGTATGAGACAGCTTCTTGAGACTTTTACTCTTTCTGCTTCATCCTTATTCTGGATGTAGGCCAGATGGGCAGTGCCTCTGTTAAAACGTGGCCCAGAACTAATATAATCTTCTAGGTGGGTTTGATGAGTGCAGTGTGTGAGGCGGATATAGAGTTGTCTGTGATATGGATACTACCTAGACCATATTGCAGCCTAACGATATGATATTTTCAGCAGCCTACATTTAACTAAGCTCAACTTATGAATGGTAGGGCCTCTGCTTTGAATCATGTTTCTGGTTCACCAACATGCTTCCCAGGAACACAGCATCACAGACATTTTGGAGACAAGAAATGTAGACAACGTAGTCAACACTCGGAGGAGGGAGTCATCTCTTCTTATCGTGGAATACTAAATCCTGCACATATTTCTGTAAAGCCACTGCCTTTTACAATATTCTGTCATTCATACCATACATCATTTGTATCCTTAGGGTTTACATTTACATGGCATTAAAAGTATGCGCAATGAAAAAAAAAATCATGGCAAATTACCATGCCAATACAATACTCTGATCTTCAGGATGGAAAAGTGAAGTATTTCCCATCTTGCTACGTGCTGACAGAGCCCTAGCTCCATGCAAAAAGGTCTTTCCTATTTTTGAATGCTGCATATTCACGACAGAAATGCAAAAGAATCCTTTAAAGGCTCTAAGTTGTCTTTTCGAAGAGCGATTTCTCCGCTAAGATCCCCCACTTTCTATTAACACGAGGTTGGTGGTGTAGCAGGAGGAAGGAAAATAAGTATTATAATTAACAGTGCCCTGGAGGACAGGGAGAGGCTTTACGTAATCATCCTCACGGCAAATCTGAGAAACAGGTGTGAGTGTCCTTACGTTACAGAGGAATTAAGGTTGAGAAATGAAGGAATTTGCTCAAGATCATGCGTCCAGTGATCGGCAGATCTCACTCGTATTTACACTCGGCTTTTCCTGACACCAAATTCATTCCCTTTCAACTTTTCCCTGCCGCCTCTCATAAATTATAAAAGTACGAATTCCAGTCCTAGCTGTTATACTAATTTGGCTTCGAACATGGAATTCATAATTAAAGAGGTTTTAGCTTTTCCCAAAATACATGTTTGAGAGAAACAGGATGC
>NW_012151741.1:282150-283074 GCF_000956105.1 Propithecus coquereli
CCTCTGCCCCTGCCACCCGCCCCCGACTGTCACTGGGATTACAAAACTCAACGGGCGCCCTAACAGCGCACTCTTCTCTGAAGTACTTCAGAGACGCTGATCTCCGGCGCAGTATAAATAATACAAACGCTGTCCGTCAAGAATCACCCAGAACCACCTCCCGAGACCTTGTCTGAGAACGCAGAGAGAGACAAGAGAACAACAGTCCACCCTCAAGGGGCTCCTTTATTCCACGGGACCTCATGTCACTTGACAATGGTAACCGAGGTCTGAAGACAGACTGTGACATATATATGGGCCTTATGTTAGTGCCGGTCATTCAGAGCACACCAGACAGCACAGAAATAAATGCTCTCCTATTGCACCTGCAAGGTATGAAGAAGAGCTGGAAGAAAATTTGGAATAATGAAAAGAATACTAATCCCATGAATCTGGAAGCCTGACTGCTAGTTCGTGTTTTGATGTCAGAATTAGAGTTTTAAAAGTTACAGAACGCAGTCCATTTTTATGGTACCTGTAGAACCTTGTCTTCAGAGGCAGGCTGGAGAAGAGGTAAAATTAGTGATCAAGGGCCTAGTCCTTCTTGGTGAATGGGGAAGGGCCACTGGCCTCTGTCATTTCTAATAACACAGCTGGGCCCAGGGCGGCCCAAGGGATAGAATGATTATCTTAATCCACTGCTCTGTCAACCAAGCCATGCACTAAATTGTTAGACCATATCCAGATCTGTAAAATAAGCGGGTCTTTTTTACTTTAAAACTAATATTTCTTAAGAACTTGATAACATTTTTCAACATCTCCTCTACAATTTTTCATCACCCAGAGAAGCTGGTGATAAAGGAATGAATGACAAGAGTAGGAAAATCAGGGCCAGGTGCGGTGGCTCATGCCTATAATCCTAGCACTTTGGGAGGCCAAGGTGGA
>NW_012151741.1:284280-320043 GCF_000956105.1 Propithecus coquereli
ATTCACATATATCCATATTTTTCTGTAGTATGTATTATAGCATGTACAAACACAGTATTTACAACTCTTTCCATATCTAAATCGGACTTCTAACTCCTGTCTCCTTTTTTCCCCACTCAATGTCCTATTCTTGCTTGATGGATCCTGTTTTAAAAAGATTCCTTTTATTATTATTAATAATCATTTAGGTAAAGGGAAATTTCCTAATTCATAATGGATTCTGTATTTGTTAAGCAAGGATTACACTTGTCACTCACTTACTTTATAGCTCATGAGCTTAGGCACAAAGTATATTTTAAGTCATTTATGAAGATGAATTTCAAGTCTCCGATTTTTAGGTAATTTGATCATAATGATAATCTTCATGATGAGAAATTTAAAGCTTACATTGTTTGATTCAGTACCTAATACAGGGTCATTCATAGGCAAATTCTCAGTAGGTTCCATGTAATGACTAAACTTCAAGCAACCTGAAATATTTTATTAGTGATGGGTATAAACAGTAGGTATATGTAATTTACTTGAAGCTATGAGATAATGGCTTTGTTCGTATCAAGGACACATATGTGTCCTGCTACATACAATCCTTTTATGCCCACATGTAGCCCTTGTTCTACTCCTCTTCCTGGGTGGAAATGTCTTCTCAACCTTCACATACCTTCTACACTTTGTACATGCATCCTTCGTGGTACCTACAACACCTTCCTTAACTGTATTACAAGTTTCTAGATAAAGTGTGCATAACATTTTCTTACCTACACGAGGAAGGAGACTATACTAGATGTTTCTATGAAACAATATGGGCCAATCTTCTGATTGTGTGTGTGTGTGTGTGTGTGTGTGTGCGCGCGCGCGCTTTCCTTCTTAATATAATGTTAGCAAATTCTGAACCAGGTTATTATTTAAATACTGAATTTTGCGTAAAGTTAAGTAGAAGGAAGATGATAGGAGGGAGGAAGAAGGCACAGATCTTTTTCATTCTTTTATAGTGTTACGTGGCGTATCTGGCATGTGGCTGCTGCTCACTTGTATTGGTTGAAGAAAAGACCTAAGGAACGGACATAGAAAATGGAAGAAGAAAAGGAAGAAAGCGGGGAATAAACGAAAGATGGCTTGCAAAATGAGAATGAAAAGGAAATTTTCAGAAACATAAAACATATAATCATCAAATACTAAAAATACAATTAACAACATTTGAACAGAAGTCTGAAGGAACCCTGAAAGAATTTAGGAAGACAGCATTGGGTCACCTCAGAAGTTAAAATCTTCGTTTTAAAATTGTAAAAATGTGTAAAACAGATATGAGTGGAAATGATATTAGCTTTGTCACATAGTAACTGCGTGAACTTGGGCAAATATTTCTCCTTATTTGAGCTTTACCTTCCAAACTTGTAAAATAGGAATAATAATACCTCCCCTCTCATTTTCAAAGTATAAAGATCAAATAAAATAATGCATATGATTAACAGACATGATAATATATGCAACTAGATGAAATATTTGGCATCTGAGAAATGTAAAGCATTGTGAGTCAGTTTCAAACTCCTCAGGGTGTCAAGGTCATCTAATTTTAATAAGCCATTTTATAATTCCCACCGATGTTTCACATCTACAAACTGGGAGCCAGAGAATTTAGGGCCCAAAACTGATCCTTGGAAGTTGCTTAAGTCCAGTCAGACACTGTGAATAATTTCTAACATTATAGCTTCACACAGAGTATTTTAATTTCTTCTATTGAATATTGTTTGTTGTTAATGGGAATGAATCACTGGCAGTTATGGGTTCCTTACCAGTTTCAACTGGCACATTCCTTTAAGTTTTAATCCATATTATAATGATGCTAAAATGAGGCTTAAGCAAACCTAGACTAAACACAGAGAAAGAGATTTAGCTTAAGTTTCAAGCTACTGGAGGAGACGCATGGACGCAGCAAACACCGTGCCTACGCCTCGCTCTCATTCGGTGCAGCTGATACTAATCAGCTCCAGATGCATACGGGTGATGTCCCCTGGTAGGAGGTCCCCTGAAACTGGTGTCACCTGTATGCAGCCATATCCTTTTCACCTTCAAGCCTGTACTTTGTAGCAATCTTTGAGCTGCAGCTCTCAATGGTTCTAGGTTGTTATCTCCAAGATATCCTTGGCACTATGTTAATACTAAGTTCATGCACTTGATAGCAACATTGTTTTCCATGGAAGCAATGTCACGGCAAGACCTTCTGACACTGCTAGGGTAAAGTCGAAGAGTCCCTTGCAGGTCTAGAATTTCTAGATAATGAATCGCAAGTGACAATCCATCGATTCAAGTCTTTCACGTTACTTATATTGTTACTGTTTTTCTCCGTTAAATGCTTTATGCAGAATTAGATTTCTGCAGAAGTACTTTTCAGCCTAAGAATCAAAGAACCACCAGAGCTATCAGAAAATAAGGAATTCAACGCTGTAAGATGCATCCCAGATTGACCCTGTTCAGCGGGCTGCCAAAGAGCATGTACAACACATCCGTGTGGAGGGTTCAGCATTGAGGCGCCGCCTTTAAACCCCAGTAAACTTCCTTTAAACTCCCTTAACTCTGTGATCTGAAACCCTGTAATTCCCCACATAAAGCTTTGTGAAAAGCAAGGATTACCTTACACACCGCATTTTAGTTTGTTGAAGTTTCACAATTACGTAACTTACTAAGTTTACAATTACAGAGTAGTGATTTTCAAGAAATCAAGAAGGTTGTTTGTTAGAGCAAAGATATTTAGATTATGTGAAGAGTAAGCTTTAAATATTAACCCCTCATAGGTTATTTTCTATTTTACCCTCCCTTCCATTATTGAAACGTTTAACTGTAAGTAACTACTGGACTAAAACTAACCAATTTAGAACATGGCCTGCAGCAATGATACTCTCACGGCAGAGCCCAATAAACAAAAGCAAAAGTATAAGTGCTTAAGGGGATAAATTTTAAAAGGAGAAATGAATTATTTATTTCAGAAAAATGTAAAAGGTACTTTCACTGCATTCTTTTAATAATGCATATATTTGGATATATAATACTCATGTAATTTTAAAGTGATAACAAATGACTTCATTTCAAAAGCTTTTCTTTTCTTATTGAAGCATAGTTAGTCACCTAAACATAGGAGCCACAAGTTGAACGGCAGATTGGTGCAAACACTGCCCTGATCCAGGGGTCAGTTTGCTGTTTCGATCCCTGTGCTCTTTGTGTGAACCTTGGGGAAAGTATGCAACCCCCCTGTGCCCTGGTCCTTCATCAGTAAAATCAAGATTATAAGGTAATTCATAGAGTTGCTGGAGATTTAATGGATTTATACACAGAAATTCTTTGAGCAGCATCTGGCACATAGTAAGTGGTGAAAATGTTATTTATTATTATTATATGCTATTTATAAGAATAGAGTAAACAGCACATTATAGTGTGCTATCACAATAAAAAAGAAATATTTATATTTACTGAATATATTACGATCCTAAGACTTTAAAGAAAATATATCAAGCTCTATCACTCAAGGTGACAATGCTAATGACAATGGTAAGTGAAATTATAATCACAGTTGGATGAATTACACATGTTGAAGAGTCCTGGATACAATAAGCCGTGAGAAAAGACACTGTGTTGAAATCTCTCTGTACTTTATCCATTCATCCCAGAGCAGTGATCTCTCAGAAAACCAATCAAAACTTCTGAACCTGAAGTTCTCTTCAGCCTTAAATGTTTATATACATTTTCTCTATCACTTCATATTGATAATAAAAGGAGTTAGTACTAAGAGGTTTTATTTATAGATTCTACTTTGTTCCTTCATAAATTCTTATATCCCATACCATTTCTCAGCAGACAAAAATTCTTCAAGGTTTGATAATCATTACAAATTATCTTTTTATTGTATATAATTCTACCATCCTTACAGGGTTAAAGAATAAGAATCTTTATCAAATAAATGAAGTAATGAATTTTCTGGAGGGGGTATCTTACTTATTGTTTTGCTTTAGTCAAGAAAACAAAAACAAACAGACCCATTGTCCTACAATTTGTTAGAAAATATCAAATAACCAAATACTACCGTGAGTTTCTGTTTACATTTTCTGTATTGAAGTAAGAGATCCAGGGGAAACAGTTGCTCAAGACCAATTTAGAGGGTCTTTGGGTTTGAGATGATGGCTACGTGGCACAGCTCGTGTGAACCCTGGGAAAGCATGCGGTCCCCCTGCGCCCCAGCCTTCCATCAAAAAGAGTAAGATTATAAGGTAGGTAACATGACCACATTTATGCCTGTGCTTGTAAGGATACAAAAACGCTTTAAAAATGTTTATGGCGATGCTAAAGGGTAAGTTCCTGCTTAAGACAAGCCTCAGACTCTACAGAAATGAACCTCTGCTGTGAAATGTGGCTCAACTTTGTAGCGGGGTGAGCTTTTGATGTGCTGGGGAGAAGGGGACAGAGCTGCTACTCAGGGAAGCCTGGGCAGCGATTAAGCTCTCCTTTTGGAGACCTCGCATCTCCCTCCTGCACCCAGGATCAGGATCTGATCCAACTGGCTCTGAGTCTGGCTCCTTAGACAGAGGGTACCAGACATCTACACGCTTGTGAAAGATATTCCTGAATGGTACGACTGTCTCCTAGTGGGAAAAAATCATGCTGCTGTGTGGAACGAGCTTCTCAGGGCTGGCCACACACCACCCTGTGTAGACGGTGTCACCGAGGGCTCCTGTTAGAAGTCAGGGGACAAGACAAGCTTCTGAGACGTTGCATCTGCTCCTGTATGTTCACATCATGACTGCCAATAAAATGCTTGCCTTGTTCATTGTGTCCTCTCTTACAATGCTATCTCCTTCCAAGCCATAGATTCTCTTTTCATTTATAAATGGTATCTTCATGAAGCCCAGGACTATTTTTTGATTTGAAAGTATGTGAGGATATTGAAAAGGTCGAGCTGTGATAAGACTATAATGCTTTTTATCAACAATTCTATCAGTTGCCTTGTTTGTAAGTCCAAGACATCATCATCTTCCTTCCTATCTCCCTCCCTCCCTCCCACAGTCTCGCTCTGTCGCCCAGGCTAGAGTGTCGTGGTGGTGTCATCATAGCTCACTGTAACCTCAAATTCCTGGGCTCAAGTCATCCTCCTGCCTCAGCCCCCCAAGTAGCTGGGAATACAGGTGCACACCACCACACTCAGAAAATCTTTTGTTTTTAGTAGAGACTGGGTCCTACTCTTGCTCAGGCTGGTCTAGAACTGACCTCAAGTGATCCTCCTGCCTTGGCCTCCCAGAGTGCTAGGATTACAGGCATGAGCCACCATGCCCTGCCTGATTTTTTTATTGGTTGTCATTTTAATCTCCGGTCTTGATCGCTAAATTAATTTGGTCGCCATTAGATTTCCCTCTCAAATCCAAAATATGTTTCATTTAATCAATTTCCTTAATTTTACTGTCACTAACATTTCCTGGAAGGGAAATACACACCCCTGGTATGTATGTTTATATTTCTCTCCATACATATCATTTACCCATCCACCCATCCAATCCCACACCCACCCAACAACCCACATGAGCTGCAGAGAGCTGGTGCCACACAGAAATCTCCTATAACTTACGCTGCATTTCTCTACAGCACAAGTGTGTCTCTGGCAAGAACATGGATTGAAGTGCACACATCAAGGTGTAAAACACATTTTTCCAGAGGTTTATTACAATTTTTGGCCAAACTGAGTTATGCAAGCCAGTATGCACATCTGCTACTCTATTTCTCAATCCTGAGAGGTTTCACTCTTAAGGTTGCTCAAATGTCATTCCTTTGGTTAGACTTGTCCCCGCAGACTAATTTTCACTCTCGTATCTTACCACTCTTTTCTTTGTAGTATTTTCCAAATATACGTAAATAAACATTGGCAGAATTATTTATTTAATGCCTAACATACTGCCAGATTATTAAGCCCACTCAGGCAAAGACCATGTCTGTTTGGCTTAATTTACATCCCCAACACCCAGCATGGTGCTTGGTATATAGTAAGTTATCAATAAACGTTTGTTGCATTGGTGAGTGGTTGGGGTTCAACTCACTTTTACAGGTGGCCAATTATTGTAAAAAATTGAAGCTATGTGTCACTACTGCATTTTTTCTAGTGTTTGGTGTATTTGAGTAAATAGGAAATAGCTTTTCCTGTAGAGCTAGAGATTTACAGGAAAAAAACAATTCAGCAATCCAAATGCGCAAAGTGCTCTGCAAATGTTTAACTCCAACTTGGAAGGCATATCAGCACTGGTTATGGCAGTAATTTAAAGTGAGATACAGATCTGTGAGTCAATATTGACAGGGTACTTTTCAGCACTGTCTTGCTATTAAGTCTCAGGAAAAAAATGCTTCAATCAATGCATGTATTGACTGCTTATCACGTATGAGGTATGCAACTTGGCTTTACAATGTGTATCAAAAAGCCTCACGCTTCAAACTAATTATAATCTCATTAGGAAGTAACAGGAATGCATGGAAAAGCTAATTAGAGAAAAAAGTAAATGGTACATATAAGAGAAAATGATTGGCATTTCAGACATTCGGAGAAGGACCTACAACAGAAGTCTTCATGGAAACACAGGCTGGAGTGGGTCTGGTCTGTTTAGAAAGGCAGGAAGAGCAAGACAAGTTTTTTAGATGAAAAGCATGTGGGAAAAGACACAGAGAAACAGAAAGCCAAAAGCTGTTCAGGGAAATGAGTAGCACGATTTGGCTAAAGCAAAGGGTTCTCCCAGAGAGAAGCAGAGAGAGAGGTCACAATGGCAGCCTGAGTCATATAGCAGAATTATAAATAAGAAACTAAGGAAGAGGGGCAGGTCCTGCCAGCCTCCGTGAAGCCCTGTGCTAACATGTGGCAGAGCAGTAACAAGATAAAATATTCAATGATCATATCTTACTATTGCACAACATTTTGTTTCAAAGCAATTTTATGCATTATTCACAAAAGAACATTTTTTTTTCTCATTTTATAGAGATGGCACCGCACATCCAATAAATTTCAATGAGCTAGTTGTTTAACGGCAGAGCTGTGAGTCAAGCCAACATTTTTTGCTCTTGCATCTCGCTGCGGCAGCTGTCAGTGAGGAAACAGAAGCAGGAAGGGAGGAAGGAAGACATGCTAGCTAGCACGGGCTGGAAAGGATGGATCTGCATGCGTTCCTGTGGGCTACACCGAGGGATGGGACGCTCAGTCCTCGTGACTTTGTAAATGCTGCTTACTGACTGCAGACAAGCACGAGCCACTCATCGGAACTACTGGGCAGTTAGATCTGAATCTGATCACAGCTATTACTGGTTTTAAGATGGCAGAATAAACCCATTTTTCTCATTCTTTCATTTTGCAAGAGAGTATGACTGCTGTCATCATCTATGGAGCCTTAAGAATCAAGTCATACTTTACCTATTGGTTATAATTCCAGAGTCCTTTATGATCATCTAAGAATCAAATGGTTAACTCACAGAATCTTCAGAGCTGTTCTTCCACTGACTGTAGTCTGAAGGTGCTTGCAACCCAATTTTATCGAACAGCTTTATAAAATTCTAGTTAACATTAATTTCATTCAAATGCAGTAATCCTCACTTTCGCAGTGAACAACTGACTCCCACGTAATACATACGCCATTAGCACAATAGCTTTAAAACTGCTTCAGAAATTTTACACAAAATCCTTTTGAAATTATGCTCAAACTGAAGAATACATCTTTTCTCTCCCTATCAGTTCGTCTTTTTCTCTAAGGAGAATTTTTTCTTTTATGAAAAGGTTCCCAAAATGAAATGCTTCTATCTCCTTCCTGAGAGATTGTGATCTACCCCAAAGGCAAGGGAAGGTGGTAAAAGAACTACAAAATATCAAAGATAGTGCTACTGGTGTGTGTGTTTTTTTAAAGTTTCAACCTTGTTAAATGAGAACTATACAAAAACAAGCAACACACATCTCGTATGAGAAATAGCTATCGGTCCCAAGCAAAACTGCATTACCTGGAATTATAATGTATAAAAAGAGTCCAAATCTGTTTTCATGGAGTAAAATCTCAATTTTCTTCATTTTTTTTTTGTTTGTTTTGGTTTTTTCTTTAATTATTAGAAAACGAGTAAGTATAGTAAGTCCTATACTTGCTATACTCAGCAATCAGTCTCTGGCAAGAAAATGACTTTCTTTGACATTTCCTTTCTTAGGTTTAATAGAAAAAATTTTTTAATGCCATACAATAAAAGCCTGTGTTCAAATTTTACATATTTTTGGTAAATTACAGAATGGTGGTGGGATATACAGTAGAACCTACTGACGCCTTGCAGGTACCTAAGTGACTTCTCAGCTGCAAGATCGAGAGTCCTCATCCAATCAAAGGAATCAGCTTTTATCGGTTTCATACAAGAAGTATTTGCTGCTTGAAAAAAAAAAAAATCACTGGCCTTGACTTTATTTTCTTCCCTCTTTCTAATCAAACATTAACCATTCTTTAATATCCAGATCCTATTTTATCTGCAGGCCTTCTCTGACCATTCCAGAAAATTACCCCTTGCCAAAGATATTTAGTGTTTGGCTCTCTTAGTTTATAATTAATCACGCTGGGTCTTATATTTTTGTTAAATGACCCCGATGTCTTACTTTGTCAACTGCCTTATAAGAACGTGGCGTGTAGATCGTGTGTTTTATCTTACTTTGCATTCTCCTTGCCACAGACTACTGAGGGCAGCACCTCTTTTTCTAGAGACTGTCCCCTGCCCCTTCCCACCGCCACCCCAGGGTTGTGACGGAAACTGCACCGTACCCACTGGCAGCCGTGCTCCACGGCAGGGGAGAAGCCACCACTGTCAAAACGCGCGGTCGTGTGGCTACAGCACACGCCACTCTCTGGACTGCACGGGAGGGGGCCGGAGAGTCACGTGCTCCACCTCTAGGACACAGTGAGTGACAGGACAGGATGTGTGGCAGAGCTGTGGTTTGCCTCGTGGAGCAGGATCCCCGAAAGCTGCAGAAAGTGTGGGGGGCAGGGACCAGCTCTGAGCAGGAGGAGCTGGGAAAATGGGATGCATGAGGGAAACAAAGGCAGAAAGCTGAGAAGGACTGAGGACACCGAATAGGTGCTTGGGAACAAAGGTGGCCAAGGGCCGTATCAGGCATCCTGGACTCCAGGCCCGGGCCAGTAAGACACAGATCACGACTCGTGTATGCAGGCCATGGCTCTCATTCCGGGCGTGCTCACAAGGCAGACACTAGCCCGCCTTCTTCTGACCCTCCTGGGCTGTATCTGACCTTGTGTGTTTCATCTGCTCGCCTTTTCTCTTTACGTCTCCTTTCCTCTTCGTCTCAGAAAGCCACGTGGCCTGTGTATGACATCCAGACCCGTGCTGCCTAGAGTTAATGGCTTTTTCACCGTTTATGACCCATTCTGACACCTATAAACACTTCACATTAACTATTTCCAAATAAAGAGATTAACTTTATGAAAGAAAGTAATAATGCATCCTTTGCGCTTCCTTTTTTCCCTATAGTAAGTAAGTGTCCCTATAGACACCTTCTTGGTGTCTTTTTTTTTTTGTTTGTTTCTTTCAGACGCGCAGGGATGGAGTTTCAGACAGAAAGCGCAGGACACGGGACCAGAAGTGCCATTGATATCGGGTCATTACTTCCTAGTTGAGTGACCTTGGGCACAGCAATTAACCACAGCATATTAAAAGAGGAGGGGGCGAAGTGGCAATAATATTTACCTTGAAATTTACTTTAGTTTTTTTTTTTTTTTTTAGGAAATGAACAGGTACTTGTCTGGCCCAGGAGCCGATTCAGGATAGGTGCTCAATAAACGCAATTTGAATTTGAACGTCAAGCTACGCCTTTTTTTTTTTGCTTATTTTCTTGTTCCTTTCATGCACAATCACACTATTCTTATTTAAATCAACATCCATTTTAAGAAGCATGGTTCTGGATTACTTCCAATTATTATTTCTTTTAAAGTCTATCTACCACAGCAGCAGCTGCCAACCCCACTATATATTAAAATGTCCTAGAAAACATTTGAAAAATCACAGTGTCTGGGTCCAACTTCTGACCAACTGACTCTGTATCTCAGAGAGCGAACACAAAATGCGCATCAAACAATAACTGAAAAAGTAAGAGAAACGTAGAATGGTTAAGAATACTTAAGATCAAACCAAAATACAACGCCTTAAGTATACATATTATATAAAACCGCATGAAGGATTAAAAACATTTACCTTTGTTATTGTACACATCTAAGTAATTTGGTGCCGAAAAAATTGTAATTAGAGAAGGGAAGCCTGTTGTTTGGCTTTTCCTGTACATGCGATACCTGGAAACAACAAACACAAGTCAAAACCAGGCCACTATGGAAAAAAAAAATCAAACTATAGACTTAGAAAATTAAATGAGCTAAGTTCTATCATTCAAAGAGGGCCAATGACATAACAGTAAATAAAAAATTCTAAAGTCTGCTACACACAGACATCAGTCTTTTTCAGAGTGCCATGAAAGTATACGATCGGATATGCAATTTCCAAATAGGTATTTTTGAAGTTAGCAAACCCCATGGGAGAGGGGAATCCAGCGGAAAATTGTAATTCATATCCATGTGTTCAACAGAGAGGACAGGGGCTAATTCTGCACAGATACTTTGTACCAACCATATTTTCCAGCCAATACTTTCGATATAAAAACACCCAATAAGCAGAGCAATATATGAAGACTTACCACTAATAACCATGCCAATTATTCTATAAATCTACAATAATTCTGTAAAGGTTATATATTGGCATTTAGCCTGGACTAAATGATTTTCTTGTAAAAGAATATTTCCTTAAATCTACGAATTTTACAAATTGAGACTGTCTCTATTTTAGAATTTTATTTATTACCAATCTCTGCTTGTGTCTACAGGTCAATGACTATTGTCTCAGCAGAGTAATATTTAATCAATCAAGAGCAAAATAAAATATTAACAAGAACTTTGAAAATAAACCAACAATCCAGTTACTTTTCATCTACTAAAACAAAACTGATTTACAACACAACACTTTAGTTCTCACACAATCAAAAAGTATAGGAAACCCTGGGTCTTTTCCGCCAGAGTGCAAATGTATCTCCTGACTGCTTATATAACAGATTTAAGGAATATCACTTTAGAAACACCCCTGTAAAACAACAGAATTTTATCATTTCTTCAGTGTTCTATGTCACCTATTTCAGGTAGACTAACCATTCCTAATGTAGCTGGGTTCGAAAGGTAGCTCAAAAAATACCTTTCGACAGATAAATCCATAGCCACCTTAAAATGCGTAATTTTAAAAATACTTTGATTCCTCTCTTTCTGTAACTACTCAGACATGCTACATTACCCAAAAGAAAATTCACCCTTAAAAACCTTTTGGAATGTTCTAGAAATATGTATTCTGATTATGGGACCACGCTTTGTTGGGGAAATAAAAGTCAGTGTGAAAGACAGTAACACTCTTAATCCTATATCCTTACTTCACAGACCGAGGCCAGCTATGCCTACTTTATGACAAACAAAAACAAAGAAAAAGGATGATATGATCTCGATATTCCCACTGCTTATTTCAAACAAAAATACTAGATAGTAATTGATGCACTTAACATATTTTCAAGTGAGCCAATGATGTCAGGTATGGAGTGCAGATAAGATAAATCTGCCCCAATGGGCAGCCAGCCTCCTGCAATAGCTAAAATAGCAGGTGACACAACAGTCCTGAAAAGGGAGAAAAATTATCTGAAGACCCAACTGGTTGGGTATATAAACAGGTTACTTCGAACATCAGCTGCTACACACTGAATACATGATATTGGATCAGTGCATAGCTGTTGACTGCTTGCTTGAAAACAGCTAATTTTGAAAGTAGCTTAGTATCTGCCTTGATTCAGGGGCATCACAGACATGGCCCCCTTCAGAATACAGGCGTCTATATTTCCAATTTCAGCTCACAGGTTAAAAAAGAAAGTATTTCTACTTTTCAAAAAACCCAGAGTGTGAAGGGATGAGTTTAATCATTTAAAGGCAAACGGTATCTATCAGCGGAGCCTACTGGGAATGGGTATCGGACCTCCCATCTTACAATTAATTATGCTGATCTCTCCCTAATGCACATTTAATAGACCATTAAAAGTGAATATGTGATGTTTCTTAGTTTTCTAAACACTTAAAATAGGTCTACAACTCAAAAATTTACCAGACAACACAAAATCCATTTTATGCAACCATGTGGCAGTCAGAACATAGCATTGCCCCCTTTTTTAAACGTCCCCATTTTTTTCCTTTAAACCTTCAAAGCGATCAGGAATGGCATTCTTTAAAACGAGAACAATGTGTGGTGTCTGCTAAACGTTTAAGTGTAACTTTCAGTCTCATTCGCAGTCAAGACCGAGAAGTAGCTGGTAATTTGCTCACTCTCAGGGCGGTGGGAAAGGCAGGAACCGAGAGAACTAAAAGGCGGTGCCCGGGCAATGTTTAAGAAAATAAGCTGAAAATGGACCCGTTCAAGTCCACGATGGACGCACCCATTCCCCAGGACTCTGCCATGCCCATGTCACCCATCAGAAGACAATTTTAACGTCTAGTTCCTTGTGGGAATGAGTCTGGACAAAGGGACCCCGCAGAGGTGGAGCAAAGTGAGGCCGTTCTGACAAAGGGGAAAGCAAGGGTTCCAAAAAACCCCCCAAACCGCTCACCCTGCGTCTTGGGCTTCGTGGGCTCGGAGAATAGATAACAAGTTATTGTGCTGTAAGAATTCACAGACAGCCGGGTAACTGTCAGAGACAAAAAGAAAAGAGAAGCATCTATTATGAAATTATCAGCAGTAGTAGTACATTTATCTCTAGCATCCAGATCTATGTGGTTTGATCAAGTATAATCACAGATTCATCACTCATGAAACAAGCCACCTGGCTGTCAAGTTTTTCCCTGTGGCAGAGAAAGCACCTACAGTTGCACTTTTCACACAATCAGAAAGCGGTCGAGGTGTGTGAATTGGAAAAACACACACACACACACACACAAACACACACACACACACACAGGCCATTATATAACAACACTAGACAAGTGTCCACTCTCAGAGAAAATCAATTTTTACAAGTCCACATTTAAACACAAAGTCAACAGAAGCATTAATATAACATGAGAATGAATCTAAAATACACACTTCAATTTTCAGAAGTATCCCACCATCCGTATCTGTGTGTGCACGTGGGGTGTGTCACGCTAGGAATGAGTTAGCAGATGGAAGAGAAGTATACTCAGGAATTCAGTTATCAATTTACCTAACATCATGGGTGCAATGAAGCTGACTGTATCATTCAAAATCTAAACAAAATTATGGATCTTCACAAAGTTTTAAAATGTGTAGTTTAAATACAATCAGCAGTACTGTGTCTTAAGACTTATTTATCTCGACTTAATAAAAAATCCAGTATACAATTACTTTGTTTGCCTTTTAAGAAAGTCTCAAACTCAAAGAACTTCATTATAAATGAAATTCAAATTACAAATTAAACTTGGAAAACTCTTAAGTTATTATTACAGTCTCTGCTCTAAGAATTTTTAATGAGATAAATGTAAGGAATAGCCAACCAATAATTATAAATGAACTGCAAATACTCATTAGAACCTAAACTACATACATCATAGGAAATATTCCTCAATTATAAAAATAGCACTATGGGAAAATACTTGAGTAGTATATGCCACTAAAATAAAATTATTATAAAAGTGAAGATGAACAGATTCTATGCTATACATTTTGCACAAATTCCCCAATGAACGGGAAAAAAATACTACCAAGATGACATATAGTTACAGAGATAGTGATTGTAAAAAAGATTGTTATTTGGCAAAAATAGATGTGAAACTGAAAACAGTCTTCATGAGTGTGCACACATTTGTGTGTGTGTGTGTTCTGTAAAAGAGGAGATATCCATGAAAAAAGGAGGAGACAGCCATGGGTCCTCTACTTCCCAGTTGCCCCAGGTCAATTCAGTAAATAAAACATCTAACTGACGCACATGGGTGTTTCTTGCAAACCGGAGAGGACGGCCCGGAGTCTCCAAGTGGAAACATGCCCGTGTGGTCCCCAGGATCAGAAGTGGACCAACGTGTTTCCAACCTTCTGTTCTACTTAGACAGAAGGTGAGTAGGTGACCTTTCCAGATCAGTGTGTGTCAAGGGAAAAAAAAAAAAAAAAACACAAAGAACAAAAATCTTTACGTCAGAGACACTGGTTGATCTTCTAAAAAACAGCAGACGTATTTGGTGCATATTTAGCTATAAAATGCCCACCCAGTGGGCAGCACACAGTAGGTTCTCAATAAACGTTCCTTCCCTGTCTCTTTGAGCCCTTTCTTGTATTTCTTGCACCTTCACGATGCCTCTGTACGAAAGACAGTTTGTGTTGTGTCACTGCGGTCGCAGAGGTTGCCTGTCTACGTTTGTCACTTTTTTGCTCTTAGGCAAATGGCATGGCTGCTTTTCTCTTCCTCCCTTCTTTTGAAACAACTTACCCTAGACTTCTGAAAGTATTACTTTGAAATATGTTCTTCATGCTAAATTTGATACCCTATTGTGTTTACGCTAAGTTCTTCCCAATGGAAATACATACATCTAATTTTTAATGGACATTTTTTTAAAAATAAAATTAACCAAGCAGCAATTTGCTAGGTTAACAGCATTAAGTGAGACCTACTTGTATTATTTGCCTGGAGGGAACTCATTTTAAAGAAAAACTTCATAAGTACAAAAACATGCATAACTGAACACTCAGCCTTTCAAAGAATTACAAACATTTTCCTAATAAATTTTGAAAATACTTGTATATCATCTAGATTCCCATTATTGGTGAACTACCTGCCTAGCACACATTAAAGTTTTTAACAGAATTAGAAAAAACCCAAAAATTCTACAACATTTTTATGCTTTTTAATGGGAAGGATCACAAAGCACAAAATGCTCAAGCTGAAAAGCATTTTATTTACACACATACACACACACAGAATAGCAGGAAAAGCAGTGTTCTGAACACCTTAACACCATAGAGAATTGAAGAATCACTTATTCTCCCCAAATTTCTCAGAGATCCAGTTATGATTTGTTCCATTTTTCAAAGACAGTACGAACTACAGGCTGGGGTGGTAAGGCATGATTTTCGTCCTGAGGGTATTTGTTATCTAGGTAGGAACATAGAACATTATAAGAAATATTCTTTAAAAAAATTGAAGAATAAAAGTGCATTAAAGATAAAATAGTAGAAGTTTTAAAGAATTAGAAAGCAAGAAAGAGTGTATTTAGGTCTGAAATTAATCAGGGAAATCTTGAAAAATATCTATCTTACATTAGATCTTAAAGGAAATGAGGTATGCGGATCAATCGATAGGAAAGGGATTGGAATTCCCTCCAGAAAGCGTGAGGGATGGATGAGAAGCAGATTGCGCATGAACAAGGGTCAGGAAGGTAGGAAAGACAAAAACGTGAGAAATGGTAGAAAAACTAGCTCGGCATTACAGCAAATGGTTACTATTAGATCCGTTCTGTTTAATTCTCTTACTTTTGTTTCTACAGCATATTAAAGTATATTTTGGACCTTGCATTAAATCTCTCAGACTTAAGACTCTTTAACCATGATTTAGCCAGCAGGCATTATTAAAATGCTTTTTTAATGCTTTTATGACCTTACAGATACTTTCCCTGTGTAGTTTTTCTCCTGGGAAAGACCTACTCTTCCGCCAAGTCTTAAATTACCACCCCGAAGCCTTCCTTTCAGCCTGCCTCACCCTAAGGTGTACAACAGTGCTGTGCCCACCATGCACACACATGCGTCCCTTAACATAGGTATCTCATGTATCACTTATCACAGTGTCGATCACGATTACACATTTGCTCTCCAGCATTCGTGAATGCCTTAAGAGAGGAACTCTGCTCTTTCGTCTTTGTTTTCACGTCCTAAATGCAGAGCAGCAATCTGCCAGCTTGCTGTAGCCCGTGCTCCCTTGCTGAAGTGGACTCAGCAGGGGCAGCCGAGCAGGTGGGAGATGCAAAGTGTTCCTCTCCCACGTCCGTGCTCAGCAAAGCAGAGGCAGGCGGCGTGCGACCCCGCCACCACCGTGCAGGGAGAAGCCTCCAGCTCTTCTTGCCCCAGCAGCAGGGAGCACCCTGCCCGGCTGTTCAATCCTCCTCTGCTTCCCGGGGGCCTCGCAACGGTCGTTCAGCCCTGGGGTACCCTGGGGTTGCCCAAATGCCATCAGGCCTGTGTTTTCCTAGGATTTGCTGTGTTTCTTCTTGGCCCCAGCGTTCTCCAACTAGTTTGACGTTCACCCAGTGGCGATCAAGTTCTAAGGGGCCCTAACTCTTCCTGCCAGAATTTTCCCAGAGCTGAAATCCTCACTTGCACCTGGCTGCTGGCTGCCTCAGGAGTGGCAGGTGATTTTCATTTAAGGCAAACTTTTTATTAAAGTACAACGTCTATACGGAAAAGGGCACAAATCAGAAGATTACAACTTGATGGTAACGCCCTTGTCATCTGCACTCAAATAAAGACAGAACATCACCTGAACCCCAGGAACTCCTCATATCTCCTTCACTGGCCCCTCCTCACCGAGGGTACCTGCTATCATTTAACAACTGGTTTTCTCTGATGCTGAACTCTTATTTCGATGGACTCTCGGTACGCACTGTTTATTACCTGGCTTATTCCACGTGTCATTATACTCGGGACATTCATCCATGTTGCTATGTGCAGTTTTGGTTACCTCATTCTCATTTGCTGTATTTAGCTGGATACATGTACTAGAATTTACTATTCCTTCTACTAAATGGATATTTGGGCTATTTCCATTTCTTGGTTACTATGAGTACTGCTGTTTTTTGGTGCACGTATGTACACAATTTCTACTGGGTATACAAACAGACGTAGAATAGCTTAGTTACACTGAAGTTCAGCTTTGATATACAATGAAGCAGCTACATGTAATCCGGGAGTAGGAGCACAGTAAGACCATTCAGGTGGCATCTCTGCAGAATTTCAAGAGTGTCCCCTCCCTCGTATTTTCATGAATGACACTTTCCCTTCCTGCAAGAGCCTCTTCCCCAGTGATTCTGGTTGGATGTTCCACTAACTGTTTAAAACTCAGGTCTGATAACACCTTTACCATGACTAGTCCCTTAAGTTCCAATCCATGCCTTTTTTGGGTTAGGACCCCTCGACTCTGTGTGTGTGTGTGTGTGTGTGTGTGTGTGTGTGTGCGCGCGCGCACGCACACTCATCACGGCACTCTTCCCGTTGCATTTGACTTGTCTGTTTCCTCTTATCGGTCTCTACTACTAGACTGTCAGTCCCTTGAAAGCAGGGACTCTGAGTATCTACAAAACTTAGCAGAGAGCATACAAAATAGGTGCTCAGCTAATGCGTGTTGAATAATCGAATGAGTGAATGAATTCTCAAAAAAAAAAAAAAACCCACCCATGAATGGAACAGTATGAATTGGGGAGGGGAGGGAGGCAGAATACTGGTGAAACTGGGAGCAGGGAGCTCGAGTGTGGCATCAACTGATGAAAAATGAAGGTCCTGAACTCAGAGAGGGAAGGAGGGAAAGCAGGACGGTTTAGGTGCCGGTGACGCTACAAAGACAGTGTCAGTAAGACGTGATGACTTCTGGTGGCGATTTCAAAGCAAGAAGAAAAAGCAAACATCCTTGCCAGTCTGCATGACCGGGAGAATGAACAGTTAACAAAAATAGAAAAACCAGGAGGACTCCCCAGAGGGGGTTAAGCAAATGGGAAAGTAAATAAGGCTTTTCAGGCAAGGTGAGTTTAGGCCTAGGTGAAAAGTTCCCGCAGACACTAGACATAGAGGATTTGAGCCCAGGAAAGACAGAGGTGACGGGGCTAGAGACGGATTCAGGAATCGACCCCCAGAGTTACAGCTTACAGTGAATCTTGAGAAGTGGATGAGGTTCCCAGGAGTAAGTGTGAAGAAAAAAACGTCAAAAGCATAAAGAAGACAAAGGAAGAGGCAGTAAAGGAAGCAGGGAGCTGCCTGGTATATCAGAGGCGAATCAAGATCTGTAAAAGGAGGCCCCAGAGGATTTCAGGACAGAAGGGGCTGGCAGGCGTGGCAGCTGCTGCCGAGAAGCTGGGCAGAACGTGAGGAGAAGAAAGGCTGCCGATTTGTGACGGAGAGACGAGTAGCAATCTGGGTGAGCTGCAACTTGCAGCTTCAGAAACACTTTGAAAATGACTGTCAGGATGCCCATCAAATCTCAGAGCCTGGAGGAATTTCAGAACGTCTCATTTAACGCATTTTGAAACAAGGTAAACTCAGAACACGAATCTTGTATGAGTCATCCAAGGCAGAGATACAAACTGACAACCTAAGAACCAAATCCAGCTGCCAGTTTTCGTTGGGCTACATGGAAACGAACATCCGGCCTCCAATTTGTCACGATCCTCACTCATCTCCACAGTCCAACACTGGGCCTGCTTTAATTATCTCAATTATCTGCCTGAACACTGTAGACATTTGAGTGTGCAAACTCTGGCCTAAGATTATAAAGATAATGGTGACACTAGGGCAAAACACAGTTCTTATGGATTCTTTCCTCTCTGTCACTTGGCCTGTCTAACGTAACTCATGAACGCCATTAATAAATTCTTATCGATACATTTTTCTGTATAACTTCACTTCCTTTAAATCACGGCCCAGACACCATGTTATATCGTGGGTAGAGTGGCATATCACAGCAAATATGCCAACTACGTACAAACGTGTAACATAAAACTGGGAGTTACGGATCAAAATAACCGCCAATAACTCAAAATGGTCATTGCCACCAAATGTCTCCACCAATTTCATGGCTTGCTTGCGCCTACCTGAATGGACTTTATAAACCATGACGTCGTGGCTTAGGTGGCAATAAGAGGATCACAAGCTCTAGGAGAATGAGAGAGATATTTTCCTCTTCCTTAGGTAAGACATAATCTAGATTGCTTTGCCATTAGTCAGGGTCTCTATATAGACTTTAGATATTCAGCCACACACATGATCTGTATTTGTCATGGCTGAAGACCATGACCTATTAAGAAGCTCTAATAAGACGAGTTAAAATAATCATAATGTTGAGAACAAAATTGTGAAAACACGCTTAATTCTCTAATTATCCCCTAATATTAAAATTGATGGACTGTATTCCTGACATAAATATGGTTGTCTCTATATTAAGAAAACAAAAATACCATAACTTTATGGGCGTTCATTCTGGAATTTTTTTCAGAATATGACTTATTTGAACAACTGACTCACAAAACTAAAAGCAGAATGCTATATTACAAATTAATGCAATAGGACTCAATACCGAAATTGAGAGTATAGATTTTGTTTGGTATTACCTTATTGAAACACAACTCAGTATCAAACAGGTAATTTAAGCACCTATGGTATAATTAGGAACTTGACCCTAGATTTGGAAAACTGAACACATGGCTTTGATATACTTCAACAATACTTAACTTTTCATTAAAAGTTTAAACATCTTCGATAAAAAAATTCCTCCCAAATTAACTAAGTACTGAAAAGAAACCTTAGGCTTTTCAAAAATATTATACTATGCATCTTCATTTCAGCCAAAATAGATTCATTAGACTTGGTGCCAAAACTTCCAAAATACAGACGTGAACTATAAACTTTCTGATAAACAAGGTTAAAACAAACCTCTCTATTAATATTTATATAGAGAAAAACTATTCTTTGAACGATGCTTTATAGTATATAAGATTTTCTGTTCACAAACTGTAATGTATCAATCACACCAACAGCTGGAAAAAAGGGACATTTTTACCCTCATAGAAAAAACTTAATACATGGAACAAAATGTCCTACTGCTAAATAGCCATCTGATCGATGTCACACGAAAGGATGATATCTGCTCATGCCAGAGACAGAAGACATGTGTGTGGCTAATGTGTTTTACAGAATTCTTCCAGTCTTGCCGTTAGCTCAGCTGCCAGGGTTAGAAGTGAGCATTAACTTCAGGGAACATCAGTTTTGTTTTTTAAGTGCCAAATAACAGCAAGAACAATATTTATTCTAGAATTTAAAATTCTCAACTTCTCCATACTCTCTTTTCTCTTTGACTCTGGCAGCTTTCACATAAGTTGTATGTCTAATGATAAGGGACCCCAGGAAACAAGAGGACAATCAGATGTGGCAGGGTAACAGGTGATCTGTCAGAAAGGCAGTGAGGTCAGGCAGAAACCCAGTCATGCTGTAGATTCCTTCTGGCAGTGCTCTCAAACGTTACCGAATGGGCAAACCCCCAGAGATTTGCAAATGTAAGAAAATTATTATAAGAATTATTTTCAACTTGGCTTGTCAGGTTGCTAAAAATAAATTTACTGTGGTACCTATACACTGTATAGCTGCCAATTTTAATATATCCAGGAAGCCTGATAAACTTTTTTTTAAAAAAAAGAATGACTTGAATAGAATTTAATTAACCAATGTAAAGTTGTTTTTCTAATTCAAGATATGAAAACTGGTAAAATTTTTAAACATGATTACTTAATTGAATAAAAAAACAAAGTTGGCATCGGATTTTTCTCTAGAGTTCTTGAAACAGAACAAATTTTCTATTAAATCCTACCATCTTCTTCAGTAGCCACACGTTGCATGCTCTGTTCTGCCTTTTCTATTATTCACAGAAAATTTACACACAGGTACGCTCATTTTATCGCACTTCACTTTATTGCACTTTGCAGATACGATGTTTTGCACAAATCAAAGGTCTGTGGCAACACTGTGTTGAGCCAGTCTGTTGGTGCCATTTTCCCAATAGCATGTCTTCCCATCGTCATGTCTCTGTGTCACACTCTGGTAACTAACATAATATTTCAAACGTTTTTATTATTATTGTATCTATTACGGTGACCCAAGGTTACTGCTCTTTGATGTTACTATTGCAATCGTTTTGGGTGCCATGAACCACATCCACATTAAGATGACAAACTTAACTGATAAATGTCCTGTATCTTCTGACTGTTCCACTGTGGCCACTTTCCCATCTCTTTTCCCCTGCTTAGGCCTCCCTATTTCCTGAGACACAACAATATTGAAATTAGGCCAATGAATCACCCTACAATGGCCTCGAAGCGTTAAAGTGAAAGGAAGAGTCAGAGGTCCCTCATGTTAAATCTAAAGCTAGAAATTATTAAGCTCGGTAAGGAAGGCATGCCAAAAGCCCAGATAGGCCGAACGTTAGGCCTTGTGTACCCAACAGTTAGCCAAGTTGTGAATGCAAAGAAAGTTTCTGAAGGAAATGAATAGTGCCACTCCCGTGAACACACGAATGATAAGAAAACAAAACAGCCATATTGCTGATATGGAGAATGTTTTAGTGGTCTGGATAGACGATCAAACTGGCCACAATGCTCCCGTAAGCCAAAGTCGAATTTACAGCAAGGTTGCAACTCTCTTCAATTCTATGAAGGCTGAGAGAGCTGAGGAAGTTGCGGAAGAAAAGGTGGAAGTAGCAGAGGTTGGTTCAGGAGATTTAAGAAAAAAAGCCATTTTCATAAAAATACAAGGTGAAACAGCAAGTGCTGATATAGAAGCTGTAGCAAGTTATCCGGAAGATCTAGCTAAGATGAATGAAGGTGGGTGCACCAAATAATGGATTTTCAGTGGAGACGAAACAACCTTCCATTTGGAAGAAGATGCCGTCTAGGACTTTCAACAGCTAGAGAGAAGTCAGTGCCTGGCTTCAATGTTTCAGAGGACAGGCTGACTCTTTTATTAGGGGCTTATGCAGCTGGACACTTTAAGGTAAACCCAATGCTCATTTTACGTTCTGAAAAGCTAAGGGCCCCTAAGAATTACGCTAAATCTACTACGTCTGTGCTCTAGAAATGGAACAAAACCTGGATGACAGCACATCTATTTATAGCATGGTTTACTGAATATTTTAAGTCCACTGTTACAACCTACATCTCAGAAAAAGAAGATTCTTTTCAAAATATTACTGCACACTGACAATGCACTTGGTTCCCCAAGAGCTCTGATGGAGATATACAAGGATGAATGTTGTTTTCACGCCCGCTAACATAATATTTATTTGTCAGCCCATGGATTAACGAGTAATTTTGGCTTTCGAGCTTATTATTTGAGAAATACATTTTATAAAGCGATAGCTGTCATAGGTAGTGATTCCTGTGATGGATCTGGGCAAAGCAAATTGAAAACCTTCTGGAGAGGATTCACCATTTTAGATGTTACTAAGAACATTCGTGATCCACGGGATGAGGTTGAAATATCAACATTAACAGGAGTTTGGAAGAAGTTGATGCTGACCCTCACGAATGACTTTGAAGGATTCAAGACTTCAGTGGAGGAAGTAACTGCAGATGTGGTGGAAACAGCAAGAGAACTAGAAGTGGAGCCTGAAGATGGGACCGAATTGCTGCAATCTCATGACAAAACTTGAGCAAGTGAAAAGCTGCTTCTTAGACAAGCAAAGAAAGTGGTTTCTTGAGATGGAACCTACTCCTGGTGAAGATGCTGTGAACACTGTTGAGATGAGACAACAAAGGATTCAGAATATTCCATAAACAGTTGGTGAAGCAGCAGCAAGTTTAGAGAGCACTGAACGCAATTTTGAAAAAGGTTCTACTGTGGGTAAAACGCTATTCAACAGCATCTCGCAGTAGAGAAATCTTTCAGGAAAAAAGAGCCAACTGATGAACAAACTTTGTCGTTATCGTATTTTAAGCAATTGCCATCGTCATGCCAACCCTCGGCAACCACCACCTTGCTCGGTCGGTAGCCACCAACATCGAGGCGAGACCCTCCACCAACAAAAAGATGAACTCACTGAAGGCTGGGATGATCATTAGCATTTTTTAGCAATAAAGCATTTTGAAATTAAGGTCTGTACGCTTTTAAACAATACAATACTATGGCACACTTGATAGACTACAGTAGAATGCAAACAGAACTTTTATATATATTGGGAAATCAGAAAATTCGTGACTCACTTTATTGCGATATTCACTTTAGTGCAATGGTTTGGAACTGAACCTGTAATATCTCCAAGGAATATGTCTACAAATGTAGACATACATATTTTACATTTATTTACTCACTTATTCATTTCTTTATATTTTCAGTTTCCAAGCACTAAGAGCCCATCTGAACCAGACTTTCAAAGTGAACCCTGCATCTATACTGGTTTCCTAAAGAAGTCACACAAACACCACAAACGAGTCGAACACATGGACCAGCAAGTTCCAGCATTCGTGAAGCAGACGTGTAAGGCACACACGCTCTCCGCCCTCACCTGTAGAAGTACGAACACCCCCTGACCGTGTTGTGGGTGAAATGTTCCTGAGTCTTCTCGTTTCCGAAGTCCTCTAGGGGGTCTGACCACAGGATGTCACACATAGGTCCGTAAGCAGGTGGTTCTTTGAATCGGTCTAACTAAAAAAAAAAAATAGAAGACAGAGAGAAAAATACTAATCTTTAGAAACTTGGAATTCAGAAAATACAAGAAACAAGCTCTGTGCAGCGCCCTCCTTCTCGACGGCCGCAGTGCAGGGTGAACTGTCTTCTCTCCCTCTCCCCGTTCTCCTTGCTCCTCGTTCTTACACCTTCCGTCTTCTCTCCAGCTTTCTTCACGAGCTCACTCATTACCTGTCCTCATCTCCCCCTCCACCCCTGCCTCTTTAATCCCCACTCTTGACTCCTTTTCTCCCTTCCCCTGTTCTCCCTTTTAGCCTTCTTCCTCCTTATCTATTGTCTGAGTCATTGCCAGGTACTGGGTCTCTATGTGTCAATTTGTAGAGGAGCTTTTCTTTTATCTTTGGGGAGATTCCCATGACCACCTCTATGGAACTGTGATTCGGACTCGAGATGGGGACTGCCTTCAGGTTTTTATGGCTATGTTATGCTTTTTATGTTTAACAATACGATTTTGAGAACAGATAGCTTTCATCTTACAAGTAGTCACTTGCTATATGACATTTTGGATGTTCATTCATCACAGGCCATCTAGGCTTCTCATTACAAAGCACAAGCCTATTGTTGTGGATCTTACTGGACACAAGTAAGAGTCATGATAAGCAGTAAAATAACCTCAACTTTAGCAAATCCTTCTTTGGTGTACAGTTCTAAGCCTTATAATTTTACCTGAGGCCTTCCTATGGAATCCGTTTTCCAGCTATAAATGCTTAGCGAAGTCATATTTCAATTTTAAAAGGTGCATCTAGAAGCCATACGAATAATGTAATTGCTGGAAATAACATTTCATCAACAATTATATACCACTGTCAGTCACTTTCCTTTAGTTTACCCCGATTCAAATGTAATTAAAGGATCTTTGGTGAATTACCAGATAATATGGAACCTCTTGAATAAAAGCATAAAATAGCCATGAAAATCTACTGAGAATTGATATTCTTCATAGTCAACACTTTAATATTTAAAAACGTTCAATAGAGACAAGTGAATATACTAGGCTGACAACCAATCAATTTCTCTACTTTTCCTGGGATGCATAAGATGGCCTAAATAATGGTTTTGCTGCACACTAATTTTTACGAATATCTAAAGAGAATGAAGCAATATTTCACATTTTCAACACTCAGTGAAAACAAGACTCTTTATATTGTAACCATATTGTCAGCCATAAAATATTCATTGCAAATTTAGACTTGTTGAAGAGATTTAAGTAATTTATGTTTTTGGAACAATTCCTTCCAGAAAAAAAAATAATGTTTGCCCATAAAAATATAGAACTTCTTTCTGAGAAACAAGGACTTACTATTAGGCACAGGACAGCAGAGGAGGGGAAACTTTGATTAATATGAATCTTCAACTAAAGGTTTGGCAAAGCAACCAGAATATATAAGTTATGCCAGATAAATTATAGCGTACATTCTAAAAGTTAATGCCATTTACAGTAAAAAATAAATATAAAATTAGTAAGTGTACTGAAAACTCAAATGAACATATGAGAAAATATAAACCTAAAAATCATTTTATAGTGAAAAGCTTAATGATAAATGTGAAAATTCAACATAATATCTAAGTAAGTCCTGGGGATAACAGGTGATATTTTACAAAATCTACTTAATTTATAATGGGATGTTTAGTTATTTACTTTTTAAAAGTTCATCAAATTATAGAAGAATGAACTGCTTACATTCACGCAGAAAGGAACAATTGTGTACTTGAACTCCATGATTGTATTTCTCATTATATCCCTACAGTACCTTAAATACAGAGCACAGACCAGTGCTCTGTGTGTTACAGAACATGAGAAGCAAGTGTGTGATAGAGTCCTACAAAAAAAGACACAAACACACAGAGCAGGAAACGGGTATATTCGATGTACTTCTGTTTAATTTTTAAAATAAAAAGCGTGCATTTCCCTTCTAATGGGGAAGTAAATAAGATATTATTTTTATACCTGAACACTTGAACCTTGATGCCAGAGTGTTAAGGAAGAACTTGAATGTTTTACTTCCCTAAATACAGTTTTTCTCTAAAACCCAATGAACTCGTAAAAGAATACTGAGTTCATGGTAGTAGAGATTTATGATATATAATATATTCATGATTTAATAAAGTGTTTCCCCAACACCAACTGCCATGAAGAAAAGTACTAAAGAAACACAATAAATAAGAACCATATAAAATGGTTATTCGTTTTGTAGTAGAGGTTTATGGCTTTTTTTGCTGATGACTACGTCTTCAACAGAATAGCCTGATGGCCCATCTTTTGTATTTATTCTCTAGAGCACAGAACTTTATCAAGTATTATCGGTTTTATTCAAATAATGAAAATGCTATCTTGAGTGAATTTTTCACTAATACCCCTGTGTAGGAGGATGCTTGTTAAGTTCCTGATTTTCCACCCGAGCCCATGACATTTCGTCAAGGCAAGAGGATAAAACGTACAAGATCTGTCCAGAACGTATCCAGCCAGGTAATATGAAAAACAGAGACATTTACTGAAGAAGACACAAGACACAAGAAACACTGTGCACAGGGCAATGACGCCTCAGTCCCCTTCAAAGTAGGCATATTGGGACCTCACACGGTTCTCCCAGCATCTCTTAACCTGACCCCCCTTGTACCCAATCAACATTCTCAGACGTTCTGCTTGTTGCAGGCCTTCCAGAAAGTGGATCACGTTCAACAGATTCTTGACTATCTTTGAAGTGTTTGTGCCACATTTTTATTTGTGCTACACTCATTACACTGTCCCCAAAAGCCTTCTGAGCCATCTGAATAGTTCCTTGGGGGGGGCTGTTCAATCTTAATGCAAAATCTGATGCAGATTCCTTGCTCTCCCTGCTCATTCTGAATGCGACGGCCACACAGGCAGTGCCCACACTCCCCCAGTGGCTCTAGTGCCCCACTGACTAGTGCAGTGGCGTCACCACTGCTCACGCACGCACGTTCCAGTCCACTCTCCTTGGCTGCCAGGGTACGTCAATGCTGTGCAAACCGTCCTCGTTCTATTAACAACGGCTGGCTACTTTCTGGACAGACCTCATAAACGCGTACCTTTGAAGCCCAACATCTGCTACCAGAACAACCACACTTATTTGTACTCTGATCTATTCCATTTTCCAAACCTATCGTAGTAAGCGGTTATCAGGTTACTAATAGGATACACATATATATGAACAGATAAAACATTTGATTTCCTTATCCACCGAACACAATGGAAAAATACTGTTTACTAATTCAGGAACTTAAGGCAGCTGATAGAATGAACTTATAAATGTCATTCAACATACAGATTTGAGACTTGGCAATGAAGTTTCCAAACTCAGGGAAATGGAAAAAGTGATTAAATGGCAATCACTTAAACAAGTGACACTAAAGGAATCTTTGTATGAATGCCCAGAAATGATAAGAGCTAGAATTTAAATTGTGTCCGCGATTATTCTTAAGTAAACTGTGCCTAAGCAATAAATTCTATACTCACTGAGATTACTGCATCATTTATTTGAAGCCAAATCTACTTATAAGACATTAGGCCTTAATATATAATTATTAAATAGTATTATCTTTACAATAAAACTCAGCAAAATCTTGATTATTGTAGTTAGAATACAGTAATTTAGAACGATGTGACCAATTTATTCTTGATAAAATTATTGTTGAGAATAGTAACAAAAGGTTAGAATTATTCCCGGCTCTCTTTTCTTTTCTGGGATGGGCACAAGCATATTTTCTTAGGTCTCTAAAAGTAGAGGAAAGAAGGTCCTAAAAATAAATAAAGTTTTCAACTGTTCATAATTCTCACAAAAAATTTTTAGCTTAGATTTCCTTGATAGAAAGATAGAACACAATATTTCAATCATATATAACATGTTATAAACATTAATGTGAACAAATTATCATATTTTAAAATAACTCCAAGTAATATTATTTTAAGGGTGACATAAGAAAACATTTACATTGCTTTCTTCCTTTAGTGATTTTGGCCCCAAGAAAAATATGCAGAGTTTTTAGATCACTCTTTCCCTTGTTCTTTTCCTTACATTATTGGAATTATCAGAGTTAGAAATATAACTAAAAAAATAAAAGACCGTCTCTTCTACTATATAAAACTATGGCAAATTATTATATTTTCTCAAGAAAAAGACATAATCCACTTCCAAATTCAATTTAACTCATCTTTTTGCTGGCTAAAATAACTGTCATAGCCATGATTAAATTAACTCAATTGTTTTTCACCCAGCCATTCGGTGCAATCCATAGAATATCATCGCTGTCTTTGTTAGAGATTGTTACTTCAAAGTTTTAAGCTGTAACGAATAGTAGATTAAAAAAAAAAAACCTGTAAAGGTACATATTTCAAAGGTCAAGTTGTGATATTTTCCCAGGGGCAAAAGCAACATTTCTACCATAATGTATCTGAACATACACTGGATTGTTTGAAAAAAGCCAAAGGGAACTGAAAAAGCATTTCTTTTTTAGTGATCAAATATTTTAATTCTCCAATGACACACGTCACATGGCAAGGTGAACCTGAGGTTCTAAAGATAAAACTCTTCCAAATATAAATACAGCTTCCTTTCTAGGTAAAAATTTAACATCATGAGGAGATTCATGACCACTTTAAATCATTTTCATTCAAAGTTAGCGATAAAGGCAGGGTAATTAATATCTTCTGTTTAGCACTGAAGCACACAGAAGGATTAGACTTGGAAAATAACAGAACTTACTTTTCTTTTTTTCCTTTTTTTGAGGCAGAGTCTCACTCTGTTGTCCAGGCTAGAGTACAGTAGCATCATCACAGCTCACTGCAACCTCCAACGCCCAGGTGCAAGCAATCCTCTTGCCTCAGCCTCCTGAGTAGCTGGGACTACAGGTGAGCACCACCACACCTAGCTAATTTTTTAATATTTTGTAGAGACTGGGTCTCACTGTGTTGCTCAGGGTTGTCTCAAACTCCTGGCCTCAAGTGATCCTCCTGCCTCAGCCTCCCAGAATGCTAGGATTACAGGTGTGAGCCACCAAGAACTTACTTTTCTGATGTCATCTAGAGTGTTAATCTCTGGAGACAAACCACCGTGCACACACAGGAACTGCTGGTTCATCAGGGCAGCCAGGGGAAGGCAGTCAAAGGCATCCATGCAGGCGTCATACACGCGTTCTGAATACTTTATTTTACCTGTTAAAATGTGATAAAAAAACAAATATTTACTCTCATGATTGATAGCTAGGATCATTTCATTGAAATATTTTTTTTAAACATTCTCTTGCCACGACAGTATTATTAGCATAAAAGTATACATTGCAAATTCCAAAATATAATTAGTAAGATTTTTTAAGAGTTACGGATTGACCTTTTATACCGGGTGTTTTTCTTTGTCATTCATCTATACTTTACAATTTTTCTTAAGTTTTTATGCAGCAAAGGAGAGAACTTTTATACACATTCTGGCTTTTTATCTGCAGATGTATCACAATATACACAGACAACTGGAAGATCAAGAGAAAAACGGCTGTAAGGCTGGTTGATATTCCAGAATGATTTTACAGAAAAGCATATTGCAAGGAATTTTCTGAAGTTGTTTCTATCTCGCTGCAAATTGCTTTTCCCTTACTGACTTACATCTAATGTTTTGAGAGAAGTTTTTATGCTCCACTGAATATAGAACTAAATGAAACAAAAATACTGGTACGTGTAGCACCAATACCTGGCCTTTAATTTAACTGTGTTTATAGACAGCACAAAAACTTTAAGCTTTATGTATCTTTACAAGTTTCAGTGTACAAAAGGGAAAACTGAGAGGAGGAAAATGAAATTTAAAGGAAGCACTCTGCACTCCTAGTATCAATACCTAAAGGAAGTCATCTTTAATTTTATAGAATGCACGAGAGGCTAGTACCTGTTAGGCCCCAAAACAGAGGTATAGTGTTCAATCCGCCCTTCCCATTTGTTTTTCTTGAGTGATACGAGATTAAAGGGTAGAATTACTGTCCCAAGCAGTAGGATCCATAAATCAATTGTTTCTTATAATAAATTATACCAAATCTTAATTGAAATTCTTAGATCACTTTATAGAGAAGTTATAATTTAAAAAGAAATTCTGTATTCTCCCAACTGCCCATGCTTTCAAAGAAACACAGAATAAAATGAAAAAGTGTCACATTAAGTTTTTGACTTTTAGGCAATGGATTGCATATCGATGAAAATGATTATTTAGCACATATGGTGTTAAAGGAAGAGGACTGAAGTATACTTACATTCTTGTTTAAATGTGAAATACTCTGTTAGATGTCTACATTCATGATTTCCACGAAGTAAAAACAGTGTTTTGGGGTAAAGAATTTTCAAGGCCCACAAATACAGCACACACTGAGGAAAAAAAAATAAAAAATCATATAAATATTTTTCCTTTATATTTATGTATTCCATTGCTCACATATCCTAAAGACATGAATCAAACATGTTATCATGACCAAAAGTCCCCAAAGGGCTGGCTTTATTAGGGAGGATGTTGACAATCAAACAGAAAACATTACTTTGGCACAAAGTCAAGGTCCATCATACGTCACAAGAAAACAATAGATTTTACACGGTCAATAGAAGGAGAATTATGTGGCCTGGGGGCAGGGGGAGAGGTTGGTTTAGGGGGAAAAAAAATGAAAAGAGGAAGACGCTTAAATGAAAACATGCTGGTGTGAAAGTATGAGAAGAGATATTGATACGTGCAATGAGATTTCCTGGCCTTCATTATAACTATATTTATGTATAAAACAAAAACTTAGGGCTTTACATACAAAAGACACTGAAACAAAAGACAAGATGATCAGGGAGAGGAAGGCAGGGGGGTAGTGAAGAGAGAAAGTAGTAGAAAATGGGGAAGCAGTCAAAGTCAGCCTGAGCTGCTCAGCGTTTGCCTTCAAAACTTATCTTGCATTTTCTTTCCGAATTTTCATTTTCTGTTACCTGATTTTTTAAATAATTAGAGTTATAAAGAGAAGTGTTTAATTTCATCTATTAATTGTTTGTTAACCATACTGTACTAATAGCTAGGGGATACATTTCATATATCTTAAAACTCTCAAATTAGTTTGTGTAAAGATGATGCCAACAGTGCATTTACCAAGTTTGCGATAAACGTACATCGACACAGTGTTCTTGGAATGTGCGCTAAGACAACTGGAAGACTCAAGTGTGAACATCAAGTTCATCATCCTCAACTGGTATTTGTTAAGAATCCACAGGGAACAGAACACCAGAGTTTGAAAGCCAAGTCAACTTTTTTATCCTCATGAAAGTTACGTTCTAACAGTGAAGCTAAGAAGATACAGCAATCACAAAAATATTAAGACAAGGCTGATTCTGGTTACTAAAATCTGAAACCCAAATCCACAATATTCACACTTTAATAATTGGCTTCCGACACACATTAGATATGCTGGATAATGTCGATAGGGAAAAATTACTGGCAACTTACTCGTTGTGCTACCTGTGAAGAATGATCATCTCTGTCAGCCTACGCGTTAATTTGCAAAATGAGTGCAAACTAATTATGTTTTCAACCCGTTACGTTACAGTCCAAATTTTGAAGAAAATACTAATTATCGGAACAAGTGTGCCTTATTGTGTTGTTGGAGCAAGATATTGTCTCTACTATGTAATTATGATTGAAGTAAACAAAAATATTAGGTTGATGTTAAATCACATATATGTTAGTTTAATTCATTTTCTAATTATTGCTTTCTGATTATAGTTTTGAGCTAAAGTTCACGTGACTAATGGTATTAATATTTCTGAAAAGTTGACCAAATGGCCTGCACAAGTGATCCTTGAAGCGTATTGATCTGTCGATATGTGTAAAGTTCCCTGCAATCTCAGGATAGCCTGGTGGTCTAATGAGTCTCTGCTGTGTATCAGGTTTTATAGCTGCACTTACATGTTTTAATAAAGGGAGTCTGCACTACTCAAGCTTGTATCGCATTTCAGAAGATATTTATAAACCATCGTTAATGTCAACGAGAGAGGACTGTTCCCAATTTAAAGTTTATAAGGCTGTACCTTAATCTGAAAGTAATATGTGTGTTTTCTCAAATTGATTGTTAACTTAGGCTGTCTCATATAGAATATGAATGGGTATGTAAAGTCCTTGAAAATACATTTACATGTTGTAATTGCTGTTGCAAATGAATTTTATTCATATATTGGGAGACAGAATACATGTTTTGGCTGTACTGTAGTTCTTTTTTTAAAGGGTTTTTTTTTTTTTTTTTTGGAGGGCAGTATAACTTACCCAGTGAAGTGTTCGTATTTTAAATTACAGGTCAATTAATTTTTACATACGTATACTCCCATGAAAACAATACCCAGATCCAGTTACATTTCAGCACCTAGAAGGTGCCCCCTTCCCAGTCAATATTCTTTCGAAAATGTAATCACAATTCCGAGCCCTTTAAGGTTAGTTTTGCCTGTAATAATTTTTAAAGCAAAGCTATTAATTCTCCAACTAAAATCTAACTATATTTTTTTAGCCTCACTCAAATACTACTAGAGTAATCACATTCTAAGACCCACAGTTTCTCTTTTGCTATCTGTCAAAGACTTTGTTTTGATACTAGCACGTGGCTTTATCACCTCTAGTCTTAATGACTGCAGCTCTTTCATAAGCGAAACCTCAAAGAGTGATATAGAAATGCTCTGTGCTAAATATGCCGATCGCACCTACTTACTCACAACTTTTAAATGATGCAATACACACTTACTTTCCCTTATTATTTAATAGACATAAAGCTCCTGGTATATGGTAGGAGTTCAGAAAATATCAGCTCCTTTCCTGTAAATGAAAGAGGAAGGAAGGAAAAAAGGGAAGGAAGGAAGGAAGGATGGATGGATGGAAGGAAGGAAGGAAGGATGGATGGATGGAAGGAAGGAAGGAAGGATGGATGGATGGATGGATGGAAGGAAGGAAGGAAGGAAAGAAGGAAAGAAGGAAGGAGAGAGACTGGGGGGGTAGGGAGAGAGAAAAGTAACTCAATTTCCAAATTCTTGGCTAAGAAGAGTCCTCTTTTCGATTTTATTTCCTTCTCCCCTGTGGCAAGAATAAAATATCTTCCCACACACTGAGTGAAACCGCAACTGCAGCCAGCGTGGGGGAGTGGCGTGGTACAGGAAAGGTCAAGGGTGGACTGGGAGAGCAGCCCTGCCAGCCTCGCCCTCGACATCTGGTGGGCGGGAGCCGCCAAGTGTAGCCCTGTCTTGCTGGCAATTATTCTGCCATCTACAGTCCTAATATTTCGCAGAGCTGAGGATCTTAAGCAAAATCATAACCTGATATTAGTTAAAAAAAAAGTCTCTTATAAAAAATTATCACAGTCCATGAAAGCAGTGCAATAAAAGCAGTTAAACAATTATTTTTTATCTATGTGGTATCGGTTGCCTAATGTACATCAAATTTTCACTGAATTAATTGGTTAAGGTAGAAACACAGTGCCATGTTACACTGGCCTTTCTTGCGTGGTGAGAGGTAAATGAGTTGCACTAATCACTTTAACTAGATCCCTAATGTCTTTCCACTCTTACTCTTAATTAAGCAAATATTTACATTTTACAGTTAGTTTGGGTTACTTAATATGAAAGACTAAGGATCTCTCTATCTTTTGATTAATTTTTGTCAGACGTAGCTTCCTCCTATTTGATTAACACACGTTCCCCTACGAAGTGGCACTAAGAATGTAATTTTCATTAGTTTAATTGGTTCACCGATAATAATAGTGCAGTGATACACTTTGGAATTTCTGCTTTTTAATGATAAATATTCTTGAAAAATTGCATAGGGAAGTAAAGGAGGAAGCGAGGAAGTAAAATAATATGCAGCTTTAGCTATATGTTAATCAGCTTTCCCTGCTGGGAAACGCTCCAATCAAACGCACAGCTCTCAATCGCTGGACCATTAAGGGAAGGATGCACATTAGCTAGGGAAGATCCAAACTCCTGAAATGTCAAAGCAGCTCCCCTAAGACATCATCTGCCCGGCCACGAGGCAGCCGTGGAAAAGCAATGCAGGGAGACAGCCAGACAGCTTCCTCCTCGTGCCTGTGGCATCAGGGTGTCACCTGACATCGCTTGTTGTACCCCTTGCTTGTTCTTTTCAGGCAGAAGCGTGGAACGCTGCCTGACTCGACGTGGTTCACTCTGGTCTGTGCACTCGCAGTTAACAAACACAACCCCTCACCCTTAGCCGTGGTGGGGGCCTGGGTTTAGAGCTGCGTGCAGGCAGAGCAGAGGGGCCGGCTCGCTGCAAAACGCCAGGCAGCGTGGCGCAGGATGGCTAGACGGGGAGCTCGGGGAAGGGATTCGAAAGAAACAGCGGTGCACGACTGTTTGCAATTCTGAGTTTTTTCCCTGTGTTCTCCGAAAAACACACTCAGCCGTGGACCTCTATATACACATTTGCTTGATCAAAGAGATTAGGTAGAGTAATGCAATCATCAGAAAGAGCAGTATTTGCTGAAAGACAAATTATTACTCAAAACAAAATTACCTCTTTCATCACTACTCAAAAGCTTGCTTGTCTTATTGCAGCTAACTTTGTGGGAAATTATTTCTAATCTTGGCCAAAGAAGATTGGTGGTGGGCATGGGGGGTACATAAAATGAGCTCTGTGTACCCGGTGCCTGTAAACACACCCAGCAGAGACTGTTTGAAATCTGAGCCTAGTCTTCAAAGCTGATTGGGTAAAAATTAAAGTTAAGTGCTCCCCTTCTCCCAGAGGATAGCCAAAGGACAATACTGCAGTGGGGCTCTGAATTACTGAGATGAATCAAGAACCTTCTGAAGCCTGTTAGGGTAACACACACTGGAAAACTGAACTCTTATTTCAGGATTTTTTTAAACCAACATACTGTACTGGAGAACATCTTGTATTTAATGCTTTGACCTTCAGATTGCGTAGGTGTGGACAGGGCTGTGTGTACACGTTTGAACATGCCTGGGTGAATGTAACAGTGGGTAACAGGGTGTCTAAGTTTATGCATCACTGTTGTGCGCATTTTTTTGTGGTACTTTGTGGTACACTGGTGAGTGTGCTACAGCCGAGACCCGGGTAGCGCAAAGAGCAAAGTCTGTGAATCCCAGCATTGCCATTTACTATGTGTGTGACCTTCTCAGAGCCTCAGTTTCCCCACTCGTAAAAGGAATGCATTTACGTGTTCCGTTCAGAGCTGCGAGGAATAAACGAGGTCATTTAAACCACGCAAACGACAGAACTTACAAAATACAAACAATATCAGCTTCCTTAATCCACAATAAAAATCCCCAAAGTATTCTCAGTAAGTACATTTTATATGAAAGTCTGTTCTATTTTAAACATGACGATGACATCACTGAGCCATCCCAAAGCCCCTCAAAGGTCATCATCTAATCAAAATGGGACATTTTAGGTATGAATATTTTGTCATTTTTGTGTGCATGTGGCAAGTGCCTGGGGCTGTACTCTCAGACTCTTGGAGTTTAATTAAGGAGGTGGTTTTGAGGATGAGGACTCTGGTACGTGCATCTCGGAACTTTTAACTGTCCTATGACAACTACACTTGATACTTCACCAACAGTCTGTTTGATTCTTTGATCCTTTGCTCGTATTTCAAAAGCAGCGCACAATATAAAATATAGCAACTTTCCTAGTTCAAATATCTAGATTGATTATAGACTAAAACAAAATCTGCTGAGGAACAAATCAGTGATTACTGCTTCTCAACTTCTTTAAAAAAAACAGAGCTCTGAAAAGCTCTAATTAGGAAAAGTTTAGGAAATTGCAAGTGGTTTGAGAGGCCAGAGGTTCAGAAGCCTGCATTCTTCAAGTAAAATAATAAAAAAGGTAAATAAGACCAATAAAATTAAGAATTTAAATTATCCAAGGATGACACTGGTGGCATAAAGAAGGAAAAGCCCAATTGTGTCAACTGTTACTCAAGCAACATATGATTTAGTGCTTTCTATTCATTAACAAACTAACAAGGAAGTGTTGCCTTTGATTACATGTAAAGAGATACAAACTAAGTTGTTGAAAGTCACAAATGTTATGATATTAAAACACAACACTCCATCATCATTTGGCTGATAAAAATAATCACTCCCGGCCAGGCGCGGTGGCTCACGCCTGTAATCCTAGCTCTCTGGGAGGCTGAGGCGGGCGGATTGTTTGAGCTCAGGAGTTTGAGACCAGTCTG
>NW_012151741.1:321820-323818 GCF_000956105.1 Propithecus coquereli
CATATGATTATTATGAATATATCATGTTAATTTCTGTTTAATTAAGAATAATCATTTTCCTTTTTTAATGCTTTTTCTTGACAGCACATCTAATGTCAGCTACTACATATGGGCTCTGATTCTTTAAAACGTATTCTATGTCAAACCGTTTATTTCAATACACATTTACTGAGACACCACATTAGGCACCAGGAAGAAAAAAACGTATGAATAAAACAAGGCCCTCGCCTTTATTGTGAATGTAATTTCTACTCACCTAGAGCAGCTGCAGATGGGAGGCTAGGGAAGAGCCTCAACTCAAAGGTTATCTGTTTTGTTTTAATTAACGAGTTGGACAAATTACCCTAGTTAGATGACAGGTGCCAAGAAAGACAAAATACAGCAGCTGTAAGTGTACTCACACACACACACACACAGACACACGTGCACTTTGCTATCAATTTACAAAGGTAACACTGTTTCACAATCGTAAGGCATAAACATGAAACAATATTCCTGCTTATTTTACCAACTTTGATTAGTTCTTTCAGTGAGAAATAAAATTATCTAACGTAAAATAAGACGCAACTTTTGCAAATTTGCAAATATATAAAACACAAAAGGCAAAATCCTACTATTTACCATTTCCTTGGCATCCCTATACATTAAAAAGGATGTGGGATCTGCTGAACACAGGATATGGAATATTCTAGAAGTAAGTGTATTAAATTTCATGGTTATAGACTGAGGATTTCCTTAAGGCAATAACATTTATCACTCTTCTTTTATTAAGATATGGTTGATTCACAACTGAGCAGCTGAGAAGAAATGATGCGAACTTACTTCGATACTGAAGTACCCTCTGTCAACATAGTCCCCTAGAAAGAGGTAGCGAGTGTTGGCAGGAGATCCCCCCACTTCAAAGAGCTTCATCAAGTCGAAGAATTGTCCATGGATGTCCCCACAAACTGAAAGAAACAAATGAATTTCATTTCACGGTCACATTATGTTAAGATTGAATTAGTTAATACAATTACAAACTTTAGTTCATCTTGGCCAAAACATGATTTGCAAAATAGGACAGTGAGACAGAAAAGCTAAGTAGTTTGCTCGAGACTCCAGAGTTAATTAGTGGCAGTGCTAGATCTAGCATCCAGACAGTTAATACATAGATTAACTAGACAATGAAGATAACAACAGCAATAATGGCTATTATTTTGCATTAACGATTCTGCACAAGACACTGGGCTAAGAAATTTCTATGCATTTTCTAATTTAATGCTAACAAAGTCATGGGATAAGTCTTCATTTTGCAAGTAAGAGATAAGGTAAAGACAGGTTCAGGAATTTGGCATAATCTACGTGCAACCAAAGTCTGAATGCAGAGCCACTACGCATTACTGCCTTCTAAAGAAAAAGAAATGTTGATACGTATCATAAACACTGCATTTCATTGAATCTGAAATGTCAATTGTAAGACACATCACTATTTTATGTACTACTAAGAAAGAAAACAACCTCCAATTAAACTTAACTTATAGAATACATTCTTATAAGATGTATTCTACTATTGTATGTTAAAATGAAAAAAAAACAAAACCCTGTGAATATCAGAAACCATAAAACAGTACAAAAACAATCACTGCGAAATGGTATTTTTTAACATTCTTACCTTCTCCTTTAAATCAAATTTCTTGGAAAAGCTATTTAGTCTCTCTTTTTAAAAATCACTTATTCAAAAAAATTCACTTATTCAGTACTTATTATGTCATTTTTTACTTTCAGAGCTCTAAAAAGCAAATGCTATTATATCCATGATGCAGATAAAGAAACAACACAGCTTAGACAGGCTGCGTGGCTTGGCAAGGACACGGTTAAAAACGGACGACCCGGGGCTTCGATTCGGATTTGTCTGATCCAAAGCTCTTCCTGTCAACCACCACATTGTGACAGCTTTGATATTTTTATGCTTTGTATGTGTGTGTATATTTATTTAATATTTTAAAATATACTCCATGC
>NW_012151741.1:323868-325565 GCF_000956105.1 Propithecus coquereli
CTGTGAATATCAGAAACCATAAAACAGTACAAAAACAATCACTGCGAAATGGTATTTTTTAACATTCTTACCTTCTCCTTTAAATCAAATTTCTTAGAAGAGCTATTTAGTCTTTTTAAAAATCACTTATTCAAAAAAAATCACTTATTCAGTACCTATTATGTCATTTTTTACTTTCAGAGCTCTAAAAAGCAAATACTATTATATCCATGATGCAGATAAAGAAACAACACAGCTTAGATAGGCTGCGTGGCTTGGCAAGGACACGGTTAAAAACGGACGACCCGGGGCTTCGATTCAGATTTGTCTGATCCAAAGCTCTTCCTGTCAACCACCACATTGTGATAGCTTTGATATTTTTACGCTTTACATGTGTGTAGATATTTATTTAATATTTTAAAATATACTCCATGCTTGCATGACGAACACGATGCGGCCGTTTCTGCAACAGTAAGAGGTGCGTGGTACGAATGAACGTATTAGTGAATTGGAAATCAGGAGGCCAAAGCATCCTATCTTATCGGATATTATATGCTGAAATTACAAACAAGTTACTAAAATGTTTTATACTTCATTCATTGACCTGACAAAAGTTCACAGAAAGAAGAATGAGTCCAGTGAAGAAATAATTACAAAACAATAAACGTAAAAAAAAAAATATGCACTGTAAAATCCCTCTCTTTACCATCAAGGAATAGTTAACAAAGACCCACAGCTCTACAAACCTTCAACAGGTACAGGTGGGCTCTATTTAAGAATGTTTGCCCTTGGAAATCTTAGAGCCTACCAACACAGCTGTAAACTAGGAGCTCTGACTCTTAATACACCTGTTTCTTGGATTCCAATCATCCAGCTTCTTCCCTTTCTTGAGCAAGAGACACACTATAGAAATATCAGAAACATATTCTTCCATTTTTGAAATAATATCATGTTTTAGAAGATTGCTAATAATTATTTATTATTTTATTCCTTAGAGCTGAGCAAATGCATCCTTTTCCTAAATACAGTGAGGAATTTGGTTTGTGAGAGAGACGCTTCCTGTTCTTTCTTGCAATCGTACGCACTATCTTTATAAGGGGAAAGAAAGAAAGAGCAATGAGGGTGGTCGTCGCATGTTGTTGGGCGCAGATGTCAGTGCCTGCACTGGAGGTGACATTCACGACTGCACTTGGAGAGGCAGAAACTGACATAAATAATAAAGGAACTCCTCAAACCTTTGTATGTTTTCGTTTATGTATACATGTACTATACAATGAAATGAGCTTAAAGTAGTAAGAATAAAAACATATCCATTTTTAAAACTGAATTAGCACATCTTCTATTACTCATTTTTTAAAAAGGCAAGGCTAAAGCTTATTAGTCAACAAGTAACAAGATAATGAATCTTCTACTAATTTAGCCTTTGAAATTACAGCTTGGTATGGATTATGTTTGACAAGCACCAGATTCTTTCAAGTTGTAGGAATCTTTTTATCTGCGATGTGTATATTTCCAACCAAAAAAATTATGAAATAAAAAAATGGTTTGGCTGGAAATTGTGACTATATATGCTTCTGTTAAGTTTGGAAGTTGAAGGAGGGAACTTCAAGGAAAGAAACTAAGAAGGAGGACGTTTCCTTAAAACTGATTCTATGCAGCCCTTCAAGTGGAAACAGGTGTGACCCTGACGCCTTCTATAGGCTGTGTCTGGCCACGGG
>NW_012151741.1:329525-330738 GCF_000956105.1 Propithecus coquereli
AATGATAGTTTGAAAAAGACTCTGATACAACTGCTATCCTGACTGGAAGATACATAACAAATGTACTATAAAATACACACTTTCATATAAAACTCCTTACAATAGCTTTGACTTAGTGTACAGACTTAAACCTTCCGTCCTGTTTACTTGCCTATATAAAAGGAAATCTACCGAAGAACATCATTGGGTCATCTTCTCGTTGACACTGAGCAATAATTTTATAATATCATATAAGTCCAGGTTAAAGAAAGCTTATACAAAGTAGGTTGTCTAGGGACAAAGAAGTTAAAAAAAAAAAAGAACACCCAAACTGTCAAACAATACATTTAAAAACTGCAGATGAAAAATGGATTTCTAATGGATCAGTATTTCAAAATTGCTTGGCAAGACTGTGTTAATACTGTGATTTAGAAGTCAAGTGCTTTTAATTCTTGACTCATTATTTGTTTTTCTATAACAACCTTCTAGTTCCTCCAAAATATTGGCTTTTATCATCTTGGAAGACTTGCATGAAGTAGAATAACTTCTTATACAAGTTTTTCCAGTTCATACTAAACTAACAGATTGCAATTTTTCCTTTAGAAAAGACGTTACTGAATCATTTAGTAATTTTCACCATTAGAGTTCCACACTCCTTTCAGCTCCATTTACTTCAACTCAATATTTTTTTCCATAATAGCTACATTTTCCCCAAAAAAATAAAATCTCTAATGTTAAGGAACCAAATTTATGTCTGATTCTCAGTCTGAGAAGATTAACCTATTGAATTTATTGGTTTGGTTTTTGAATACTCTATCTACCGGAACTCTTTCTTTTCTAAAATCCATAATTTTGCAGAGAAAGATTGTGTTTAGACGTTTTGTTAGAGGTTAACCACAGTGGGTACTATGAGTACATATCTGTTTCCTCCTATTGATAATCCAGGCCTAAGTAGTCTTTAGTGGCTGATAAGCTCGAAGTATAAATTTGCCAGCCTGAACACGTGTAGTTCATTAGCAGAATGTGTAAACTTCTAAAATCAGGTAATTACTGAGATAAAGGTGACATTGGAACTTTATTACAGCATTTGCTTACATCTAGAAATCTGTATCAACTGTAAAATATACTAAAAAAGGAAAAAAATAACAGGGTTCTAACTCACTAAAGAGGTATACTTCAAAATAATTAATATTTTTCCCATAGTGAATATTATTTTTCTCAAATGCTAAATATG
>NW_012151741.1:330788-339114 GCF_000956105.1 Propithecus coquereli
AAGGAGGACGTTTCCTTAAAACTGATTCTATGCAGCCCTTCAAGTGGAAACAGGTGTGACCCTGACGCCTTCTATAGGCTGTGTCTGGCCACGGGCTCCCTCCCTCTCCCGGGACACCCTACAGAAGTACATTATTATAAAAGTAGTTTTATAAAAACAGAAAACGAATCTCTTCTTTCTGGCCTATAATAACTTTGTGATGGGAAATAATCTCAATGATTTACAAGACCACTACAATAAGTGGATTTTGGCTTGATAACATAAAATAGCAAAGAGCGATTGCTATAAACTCAGCCTGGAAAATAAAATACACTGACATCCAGCTACTCATATGATCATCACGTTATCACTGACTTTATCCTAGAACAGCCATAGAATTCAAAATCATGCTTTTATAGTGGGACCACCTATCATAATGTTCAGCAAAGGAAAACAACTTACATACATAATTAGAAAAAAAAATTAAAGCCCAAGCAAAGAAAACAGTAACTCAAATAAAATATACTTGATAAATGGAGGTATTTTATAAGCACATTTAAGAATTCTCAAGATCAATTTCAGATAAAGCCATTTAGTTAGTCACTAATCCAGTCCTTGGCTTGTTCACTACACACCCATCTTCTCTATGTCAAAGAAGCCAAGTTTCTTTCTTCCTCAGATGTTCACAGGCTGCCTCCCTGCCATCGCATGAGGTCTTAGATACATGCCACACGCTCAATAATGTCTTTTTTGACCACGCTATATAAAAGGAGCTACCTCTCTCTGCAATCCTCCTCCATCCCATTCCATCTCATTCCAACCCATCCCTTCCCTTCTCTTAATGAAGAGATGCAGAAAGTATGAAAACTTTACTTTCTTCATAGTACTTACTACCATCAGAAATTATTTAGTTGATTTATTTGCATGCCTGTTTCTTCTCTGATACTTCCCACTGGAATATCATCTCTGCTAGGAAGGGTAACTCGCCAATCTTGCTCACTGCATACCCTGTGCCTAGAATAGCACCTGCCTCCCAGTAGGTACACAAGAAACATGTGCTACCCTAGGATTCTTCCACTGGGCCCGTGCCATGTTTAATCTGGAAATCCATTAACTAGTAAGTTGGGGATTTTGAGGAGCTCTTGGAATTGATAAAGATTGACAAGGTTGTGGAGTTTGCTTTGGTGTAAGCCAAAGGCCTTCAACTTACATGAGATTGTGCTCATTTCAAGCCTTTAAGACAAGAGCAAGACTGAGGCAGAATGTGGAACCTCCATACATCTTATCTCCTCACCTGGTTCTCCATCAGAACCACTTGGGGAGGTTTTGAAACCACAGATTCCTGGGTGCAGAATCCGAATCTCTAGAGAAGCAGATCGACCAGCAAGCTCTTGGATGATTCTTTTCTAGTCAATGTGACTAAACAGACGTGTACTTTTGGGCCTCTTCTTAGCACACACAGCCCTCATTCCGTGTGCTTGCGAAGTTCCCCTCACAGGCATTATATATGGAGGAGACACGCATTTGGAAGGCAACCTCTTTCAATGCTCATTCCGGGTTGGTATGAGGATTTCATTTTTATGTGAAAGAATCATAACGAAGTGATTGTTTGATGAAGTCTAGGGATGAACCTATGAAGGGTCATAACAAATAAAAATTTTCTTTGGGCATTTATTGCAGCTATTGCTCAGGCCTTGTATATTTCAGTGGCAAGATAGGGAATTTATCCTAAAACCCTGATAGGGAGGAACATTCACTATTTTGATATCAAACTTCAGGAAGAAAGTAGCCACCATACTGAGGTATCCAAGAGGGACCCACACATTGGGACCCAAAGGGATGGAGGGAGGGGCCGTGGCATCACACAGAAGAAAGGCGACTGGGCTGTACTTTCCGCTCACCCGTGGCCACCACCCTCCATCTTCTTGGGTTCCCAGTACACTGGTGTCCAAGAGAAGTGCGACATGCCAGTGCCAGCTGAGAAGGCAAGCTGTCTGCTTGGTTGCTCAGGGCCCCCGATTCCCCAGGAGGTTGGGTCCTTCTATTTTCCACCTCATTTGGTTTTGACAGCACTTCTCAAGCAACGAGGCTTGGACAAGTCCTGTTATACCTTCGAGGCAACCTCACACTTCAACATACTCATGCTTCCCACATTCCCCTTGCTCCCCAGTACTCGCTTCTCCTTCCCAGTGGGAATGCGGGTGGGCAGCGTACCCCAGTCCCCTACTAGGGACAAGCATTGACAGGCCTACGATATTGAAAAAGCATCAGAAACACAGAAGACAATACAGGTAATAAAAATACTTCTAGTGCTCTATGAAAGCATCCATCCATCGGGCTGAATATTCCAAAAAAACTCATGTCTTCAAAGATTATTAACGGGAACTGTGCAAATTTATGTCAGAAATTTAGAGAGCCGTGGCATTTAATAAAATTAACACATTAAAGATATTGAAATAAAACATTAGATTTTTTTCTGGACCACTGCTATTCCTAACTGTTAGCAACTAATACGCCATGGCACGATGGTTATTTTCCCTGTGAGAAGTAATCCTCCATTTGTGTTTGTACTGGATACACTGAGCAGGTGAGTCTATTAGGCGGGGAGGAGGCAGTGTTGTCATTGTCATCCTGGTGCTTTCCCCAAGTGGAGTGACTAAGTGGTTTTGAATGTGGCTACTCTACCAACCTGAATACAGCCAAATGGTACAAGAGTGACCAACATCCTAAAACGCTCATACACTATTACTTCTCTCTCTTCTATTGTCAGAAAATATGTATTTTCTGCCTAATCAGCTACCAGTTAAGACCTAAGCAAACAACTACTTTTGCATAACTGTCTTTTAATATTGCCTCCCTCCCTCCTAGCCCACTTTAAACAAAACTTTATTAGAAGTTATTTCGCACAGGGCTAGTCCCAACAGCTTTTGATCTCAGTTGAATTCTGAAGTCGAAAACAGAAAAATAACATGCAGAAAGGATTCGCTTTTATTTCTTAGGGAAGGGAATAGCTTTTTATTTTAATATCACTGCCAGAAAGCTATCTATTAAGCTTTGAAATCACAGGCTTGGGGGATTCAAGTATACATAAACACAAGCATAAATATTAATGTGTGTGCGCGTGTGTGTGCATGTGTGTGGATGAAGCCACTCAGCACAAAGGAGGGATTCAGAGATGAGGGGGCAAGTCCTAGTCAGGGAGTCATTAAGCAGAAGTTCAGGACTTTACTCACCATAGATTACAGCAAAGTGGTGCTAAGCAGAGACAATGGTAAAGAGCCAGGGCAGAAAGAACCGACTGTCTGCAGTTGGCTGAGCAAGCTCTTCTGATACACAAATCGGACAATGAGTCAGTTACGGGGCAAGTCTAAGAGTCCCTAAAATCAGCATACTTCCAAGTAGGCAAGACAATGGCCAGCATACTGAAGACAAAGAGGCCCTTGAGAATAGAATCGCAGGCAAAGGAGGGAGGACAAGTCAGAAAGATAAGCATGACCAGGATCAAGCGTTTGCCTTGCACTTCAAAACAAGAACCATGCTTACATTGTATGTGTGTTAGGAATGCCAGACCAAAGTAATTTAGTAAATCTATAAAAAATATATTATAATTTAATTATTTTCAAAGAATTCCACTGGGTCTAAGTTCATATTGACAATTAAATTATTGCATTAGAAGTTATAAAACAAAGTAGACAGTACTGAACAGACTAGGATGAGGTCCCAGTATAATGATAGTTTGAAAAAGACTCTGATACAACTGCTATCCTGACTGGAAGATACATAACAAATGTACTATAAAATACACACTTTCATATAAAACTCCTTACAATAGCTTTGACTTAGTGTACAGACTTAAACCTTCCGTCCTGTTTACTTGCCTATATAAAAGGAAATCTACCGAAGAACATCATTGGGTCATCTTCTCGTTGACACTGAGCAATAATTTTATAATATCATATAAGTCCAGGTTAAAGAAAGCTTATACAAAGTAGGTTGTCTAGGGACAAAGAAGTTAAAAAAAAAAAAAGAACACCCAAACTGTCAAACAATACATTTAAAAACTGCAGATGAAAAATGGATTTCTAATGGATCAGTATTTCAAAATTGCTTGGCAAGACTGTGTTAATACTGTGATTTAGAAGTCAAGTGCTTTTAATTCTTGACTCATTATTTGTTTTTCTATAACAACCTTCTAGTTCCTCCAAAATATTGGCTTTTATCATCTTGGAAGACTTGCATGAAGTAGAATAACTTCTTATACAAGTTTTTCCAGTTCATACTAAACTAACAGATTGCAATTTTTCCTTTAGAAAAGACGTTACTGAATCATTTAGTAATTTTCACCATTAGAGTTCCACACTCCTTTCAGCTCCATTTACTTCAACCCAATATTTTTTTCCATAATAGCTACATTTTCCCCAAAAAAATAAAATCTCTAATGTTAAGGAACCAAATTTATGTCTGATTCTCAGTCTGAGAAGATTAACCTATTGAATTTATTGGTTTGGTTTTTGAATACTCTATCTACCGGAACTCTTTCTTTTCTAAAATCCATAATTTTGCAGAGAAAGATTGTGTTTAGACGTTTTGTTAGAGGTTAACCACAGTGGGTACTATGAGTACATATCTGTTTCCTCCTATTGATAATCCAGGCCTAAGTAGTCTTTAGTGGCTGATAAGCTCGAAGTATAAATTTGCCAGCCTGAACACATGTAGTTCATTAGCAGAATGTGTAAACTTCTAAAATCAGGTAATTACTGAGATAAAGGTGACATTGGAACTTTATTACAGCATTTGCTTACATCTAGAAATCTGTATCAACTGTAAAATATACTAAAAAAGGAAAAAAATAACAGGGTTCTAACTCACTAAAGAGGTATACTTCAAAATAATTAATATTTTTCCCATAGTGAATATTATTTTTCTCAAATGCTAAATATGTATTACTTTATGGAAATATGAATTCTTAACCAGGTCTTTCTTATTTGATAATATAGAACAATAATGAAAAGTCTCTAAATCATACCAAAATTTGCTAAATACAGAAATTTCAAGGATTTGAAAAGAAAAAGTAAAGCTATAAAATCAAATACAAAACAATAACATCAATGCAAATTAATAGCAATATATCATTTTTTATATTTATGGGACTGTTTTATGAAGATAAATAAATGTTACCCAATGTTAAAGAGAAATACAATAGGGCAATTGAAAAAACAAGAGTAGAATATGTTGCAGGTTATAATAGATATTAATAATTATAATCCATCACTAAATACTTCATTAATCCCCTAAATTTCAGTTTGAACTGTAATCACATGGAAAGAAAAGAGAAAAACCTGCATTTTTAAAACTATTTTATCAACAGCCCAATCATATACAATACCATGATTACGTCCACAGGGTACTATTCCAATCAATAAAAGAGTAAATTACTGAAACTTATGTTTATATATATTTTAATCCTAAAGATGAGTGTTCTCTCTATTGAGATTATTTTTTGCAGTTTTCTTTTCCTTCATGGATTGAATGCTTTACAAGATTTTGTTTTCCAAAAAGATTTAACTTATTGAATAAGAATTTCTTTGTTTTATCTGTTATCACTATTTTTCCATTTTGGCACCAATCCATATTATAAAAAAATGCCTCAATATTAAGGGTTCAAAGTAACATTATGGAATTCTATGAGTTATATTCAAAATTGTGATATCAATAAATAATAAAAATAAGTATGTTAAATTTACGGCATTATTTCATTAAATTTGGCCATCACTCTGTTCACATGTCCAAGTTTGGTCAGTCCTGGGAGCTAAAGGTTTTTTAATGTGTGAATTTCTGCACTTTATGTAGTTTACTAAGCCCTTGATTACCGTCCTGAGTTAATCAAGAGTACTGGATGAACACTATGAGTTGATACCATTTCAGCCAAACGTATACAAATTTGATCAGTAATATAAGCTACCTACGTTATTGTTAATAAATTAATAATTGTACTCTTCACTTTTTAAAACACTGATTTCAGGTTTCAGATCCCCATGAACGCCCTCCAGGACCCTGAAGGATGGACTCATTCCTCTAACCGGATCTCGGATGCTCAGCTTGCCTTGGTGTTCCCACGCTGGGCCTTCCAAGCCTATTATCTCCGGGGCTTTTTTTTTTTTTTTTTTTAATGTTTATTAACTGTGGCTACAGTATTCCTTCATTTATGACTTTTTGCTTTTTCCTGGATGTGTTATTTCACCCTTGGCAGAGGCAGTAGAGGGCACAGACTATGACGCTAGACTGTTCCACCACCCAACCAGCTGAGTGACCCTGGAGAATTAACTCATCTCTTTGTACCTGTCTTTTCATCTATAAAAATGAACATCAGAATAGCACATTCCTCAAAGGATTGTAAGTTAAATTATCCTTTCATAACCGTTAAGTACTTAGGACATACCTGGTACTTAATAAATGTTATAATAAAGGTTTGTTATTCTTCTCCTACCTCTTCACTCAGAATATTCTGGAGCATTTGTATCACAATTGCTCTTTGTTGGTTTGTCAGTTTATTTGTGCATTCCTCCTGTTTCACCTTAGTCCCAAGCTGTGGCTTCTTTTTAAATTACTTTTTTTTTTTTTTTAATCCAGGGTATTGTGAGGGTATAAACATTATAGTTACACTTTATGTCTTTGCCTCACCCAAATGCGGGTTAAAGGCATGCCTTTCCCTCCCTTTAGTGCTCCCCGTGTCCTTTAGTTGTAGATTTGCCCCCCCATCCCCCTAATCCCTAGAGAGTATTTCTGCCATGTGATCAACCTAGCGTTGATCAGTTAGTACCAATTTGATGGCGAGTACAAGTGGAGCCCATTCTTCTGCTCTTGTGGTGCCTCACTTTGGATTATGGGCTTAAGTTTAATCCAGGAAAGTATAAGAGGTGCTAGATCACTGTCGTTTCTTATGATTGAGTAACATTCCATTGTAAACATATACCAAATTTTGATAATCCACTCATGGATTGACGGGCACTTGGGTTGTTTCCACATCCTTGCAATAGTGAATTATGCTGCCATAAACATTCGGGTGCAGATGTCCTTATCGTAGAATGTTTTGTGATCTTTTGGGTAGGTGCCTAATAGTGCTATTGCTGGATCGAATGGTATTTCTATTTTTAGCTCTCTGAGGTATCTCCAAATTCTTTTCCACAGAGGCTGCACTAATTAAATTACTTTTTGATTCATTTTCCCTGAACCAGCTTTTACTATCCACAGAAGGCGTGGACTCTTCCAGTTTGCTGATCTCAATCTCCTCCTTTGCATATTCACACTCTGTTCTTTTGTGCCTGTTTCTAAAGGCTTTTATCATATTCTTCTGTAAACGACCACTTGCGTAACTGGGACAAGATATTTACTCAGCTTTAGCTGCCTCACCTATAAGGGGACCCATAACAGAACTTATTTTATAGGATTAAAGAAATAATGAAATAATATAAGGAAGGAAAAAAGCTTAGAACATGGTACGTACTACCAAAATGTGAAACTGTAGACATGGCAGTTAGTCCAGAGATTATCTACCTAGGAAACATTCTGAATGTTCTGCCAGATTTAGACAGATGAACTACGTATCTGTAATCAACGTAGCCATAAGCCATAAGTAAAACACACGAAAAGTTGTTCTATTTTTCCCACTTTTTATCCAAATGTATGCTATCGTACATGGAAAGCTATTAAGGCTGAAATCAAACAGACCAGGTCTCATGCTCCACAATTTCCATTTTCTAAGAGAGGAAATATCTCTAAATGGCTTTAGTGATATTACCAATCTTTCAGAGAGCGGCAGAGCTGTGATGAGTTTCCAGTTAGTCTCATTTTTTTTTTTTTTTGTAGCAAAGCACATTTACAAGACTGCTCTGTTCCATGGCTGTGTAATGGTAGTAATGTTTTAAAAGCTAGAAGTGACATAGTAAATAGAAGTAATGTAAGACATTTCACCAAATGGATTTAAAAAAAAACAAAAAAACTTCTTGAATTTCTGGAAAATTCAGTTAAGAAAAACCTTCTAAATAGGGAAAAAAATAAGTCATCCCTTTTTCTTCTCATGGTATTCCTCAAATTTTGACAATTTAAAGGATTATTTTGTTTTTAATATATTAAAATCTCGAGGCAAGAAAGCTAATGACATTTAATTCTAAAGTCTACATATTCATTAGAAGTTTGGCCATTACAGGCAGTGGGAAATATTAGTAAAACGGCTTTAGCTAAAATTGACTTTCAATAGTCAGCTCTATTTATGCCTGACAGCGAGTACACAGCTAATAAGTGCTTTTTCTAAATGATATTACTTACATGCCTCAATGGAAGGAAGGGT
>NW_012151741.1:341844-350583 GCF_000956105.1 Propithecus coquereli
TCATAGCTACGTACATAAACTAGGATATATTATTCAGTTTTAATGGGTAGTTCTTAAGTAACTTCTATGTGATAGGTATAATACAGAATTAAAAAAAGTTTTTAATACATATAAGACTGTCTTTTAAAATATTAAATCTGTTATTAGTCATGTCACTAATCTGAAATACGTTTTAGAAAAGAACATTTGATTTCTTCTATGATGTTGCATTTTACAGAGAAAGTTCACAGGTCAGAGCAGAAAAATGTTCTTAAATCATAGCTACGTACATAAACTAGGATATTTTATTCAGTTTTAATTAGTAGGTAGTTCTTAAGTAACTTCTGTGTGATAGGTATAATACAGAATTAAAAACAGTCATTCTTTCAAATTTGTAGGAAGACAAGCTTATATAAATATGAAATAACTTAAAAATAATGTGTGATTTTATAGCAACAACATACAAATACAACTAATTCTCTTAAGAAACAAAGAGTATGCTTGAGGTGTCCAGACTTACACATAAGAATAGGGACCAAATGATGCTTCCACCTGATTAACTGCTACTGATCTGACCTTTCATCAATAAGGAGACATTGACCTTGGACCACAGGACTTTTCTCTGTGGTTCACGAACATGCAGACTGTGAATTGCTAAAAGAGTTTCAGAGGGGTCTGGTCCAGAGGATCCCTAGCATCCCATTTCAAGTATCTCAGAACTACAGAAAAGGATAAAATCAGACTCTACTACTCCCTGAGCCCTATAGATGTTTCCTGGGAAGTGGCAGAAAGTCAGAAACATGAGACCCGCAATGTTTGCTAGGGCAGGCATGGCAAGTAGGACTCTTTTTCTCTGCTTCACAGATAATTTTCTTCCCAGCAGTGCTAAGGCATCCTGACTGCTTTTGTCCTTTCTCTTGCTAATAGGAAGACCAAGCAAAGAGCAGTGTGGCTGGGGTTGCACTGGCTTCAGATGTGATCTGCAGAGCTGGGGTGTTCATGAGGAGTATTGAGGTCACTACTACAAGAATCTACACTTTTATCTTTTTTTATAACTTGGAGTTCCATGTAAGCTTTCTCTGTGTGTGTGCGTGTACATGCATGCATATATGTTCAGGTGTGGTGGGGGGTAGATTCTGCTGCTTACGACCTGTTCTGAAATACCACTAGTACAGACAGTAAGTCTTACAGGAAATCAGAAATTATGGAAATGAGGGTTGGCTGACATTTATCAAAGAAAACGTAACCAAGGGAAGTGACTTGCAGTGTTCAAATCTGTAATAAACTAAGAATAAAAGGAAGGGACCTGTAGGCAGAAAGGTGCAAATGAACCAAATAATTAGACTGTAAAAAAATAACTGGATTGATTAGGGGGTCTATGTGAAATAGCTAAATTAGAGTAGGAAGGTGACGTTAGCTTCTGAAGGACCTTGAATTCTACACGAGGTGTTTCGAGAAGAACAATTCTAGTAATGTCTGAGAAAATAAATCTGGCAACTCGATGGAGGATCGAATGGTGAAGAAGAACTGAAAGCAACTAGAGGTTCGCTGATCAACAGTCACGAGACAGTGAGGTCTTGTGTTATGATGGTGGCACTGTGACAGGACAAAAGGGACCAAACAGAACGTTCTTAGACTCCTATATGACAACCATAAACTAAATAATAAATGAAGACATTCATTTCTCCCGATTCAATAAATATTAAATGCCTCAACGTTCTTATAATCTCCCATTGTGTTAGATCCTGAGAAGGCAACAGAACAATTTAATAGTAACCAGTATGCTCTTACGAAGCAAACACCTAATGAGGAATACTGAATTAAACAAGTAATAAAACCAGAGTGCAAGCTATACAGACAGATTTCTTTCTTCTTTGTTCACCCTTATATTCCCAGTGCCCAGGACGGTGCCTGGCACACAGGAGTCCTCGGTGACGATTTTCTGAATGCACGAAGGAACAACGGGCATGGTGGGCATGGTGGACTTGAGGAGGTTTCCTGGAGGAGGTGGCACTTAAGCTGAAACCTGAAGAATGAAGAGTTGGTCACAGCATGGAGGGACAGGAATAGGGAATATTGCTCACGGTAGAAGAAATAACTTGTGGCATGTTTTAGGAAGTAAAAGAAGGTCTGTACACGTGAAGTCTGGATGAGGAATTAAAAGAGATGAAGCCATAAAGATTAACAAGGGACAGGTAAGAAGGGTCTTGTCGTCTGAGCTTGGAAGTCTGAACTTCATCCAAAGAGGAGCCACGGAAGGAACACGGGCGAGAGAAAGAGTCTGTCTTGCCTTTGTGCGTCACTCCACCTCCCTAAGCCCACGTTCCTGATGTGTAGAGTAAGGACAGTGACCTGTCATGCAGAGTGGCTGCAAAGATTAAATCTGATCAAGTTGTAGTAGCTGGCACAGATCAACAATTCAATATAAGGTCGGCCTCCCATCTCTATGACACCATAGCTCTCTTTGCTGCACTCGATTGGAACTGCGCCTTCATAAATGATTACAACGATATTTCCGATGGTTAACTATCACTAGCATCAGTCAGTGCTTTCGAAGAGTTGTGTATATCTTATTTTCTATTTTGCCTTCTTTTTGCGATGCCAGATAATGGCTGATGGTCCCAATTTTACATCGGTGGGTGTAAAGCTCAAGCAAGATGACATACATCATTTCCTTATTCACCTATTTCCACAGAATACGACCGAATTAGAAAAAAAAAATAACTGCAGAAATATTTGAAATAGAAATGACGTATGAATAGATTACATAGGAATTACTATTTTGGTGTTAAGTAGAACATTTTTATTACCATGCTTTTAAATTTCCATCATTTATAGAGCCCTTGAACTGATATTCATTATTAGAGAACAAGTAGCTAAACATTCACAGGTTTCTAAATTGTCAATTGATGTACACAACTCTCTTCCCTGTTTGTAAATATAATGTATTTAAAATGAAGCAAAAAGAGTTGTGCAGTGTCTTAAAACACAGGGAGTCAAGAATTCATCAAAGCCTCAAAGCTAACAGAGAAGTCCAAATGCTTGTTAGCATACAGGTGTCGGAGAGTGTAAGATACCACAGAACCTAAAGCCACACGAAGGATCTTCTCTTAAGATCTTTGCGAATCCTGTAATTCACAAATATTACTAAGCACATCTTTCCCCCATAAATTCACAAATATTACTAACCACATCTTTCCCCCATAAAATGCAGTAAAATACAAACACTGGCTTCAGGCACAAATGGATCTGAGTTTAAACAATGCCTTTCTAACGTTCAACTCTCACATCAGCTTCTCTGCACACTGGTCTTATTTCCACTTTCTGTAGTTGGACTCACTCCGAGCATCCTCCAAAGCACATCCTGCCAGCTCGGTAACCCACGAGGTGGATCCACCAGTTCTAGCAACACTGAGCCATGACACACATGCGACTGCCCCGCTCACTCACGAGCACAGTCACGGGGCCAGGGAACGGTGTTTCCTGACTGGCCCGCCCCGGGTGGCGCGCTCACGTCCAGTTGTTAGGGGGAGCGGGGCAAAGTCTATCACCAAAAGGGGAAGGAGTGAGAAAATGATTCTAGGCAATAACCACAAACATGGGTCTGTGCATTAAAAAATAAAGTTGAAATTCTTGTATTTCTATTTACCTTAAAGATCATTTCAGCAGCTATTCTAGAGCCTTGGCTAGAGTTTAAGTTCTCACTTCAGCCATATCTACAAGACCTGGAAAACTCATTCAAACAGTTTAACATTCGCTTTATCTAGTTTCTGTACAGAGTTGATGATGACTTCATTTATGTTACAGATCCAAATCCCTGAAGAGCATGACATTCTGTTCTTTAGTTACCTGAAGTCATTCTTTTGGGATAGAAGTCATCACTTCATCACTTTCCTCTTATTTCCAATGAAACTGGATTTCTTTTCATGAACATCTTTTTTTCACCAGAAATATACATGTACACGACACCAGTGGGGGGAGATGTACAGGTAAACACATACAAAATACGTTTTTACAAAAAGCCAAAATGAAATTTAGACGCCGGGGGGTCCGCTAGCGTAGTGCATGAGCTAAACTCACACATGGAATGAACTCTTGCGAAAGGTCAAACCTCAGAATGTAAAATTTGCCAAAGCCAAGAGACGACTCTTCTCCTGCCATGGTATCCTGTGATGTCTAAAATATGGCGAAAACATTTTAAGTACCATGACTCATGTCTCTGAATGTGGCAGCAGTTTTCATACAAAGATCAAGTGTTAGAAAGGAATGGAAAGCTGGAAAAGAAACAACTACATAAAAACCCACTTAGGGGATGATCTAATTTTCGTTGATTCAAAATCCTGTAAGGATTAGAAAAGTCTACGTTCAGTTCACTTTCCATGTTTTTCTTTCCACAGTTGTCATTTACATGGTATTTACAAAAGGTTTTTTGACTAAAATACAAAAGAGATGACTTTCTTAATATTTCAGCCATTACTGCTTCTTACTCGTAGTCCTAATCCTCTATTTGGGAAATCAAGATTGGTTACTCTGGAAATATTAATGGCACCGACACGCAGATTATGGTAATAAGACCTCTATTTCATGATGTACCTTTTATTCAAAGTATCTTTAAACACTTCAAAAACCTGACAGACTCATACTTACCCACCAGGAAAGCTCTCAAGAGCAGACAATACCTAATGGATACACAGAGCAAACTCAGTTAAGTGTTTCAACCGGAAAATAAAGACATTCTCATTCCAAGGAGACTTCAAAAGCATCTTACGTAAGTAAAATCTAATTATCTGTGTTGGAAACTGGCCAGGCAACCACAATCTACCACGCTGCTTCTATGAAGGCTATGAAGGTTGTTAAAACTATATTAACACCTTGCAGTTGTCAAGATGTCATTTATCCCCTATTTGAGGGGAGGCACTTCCAAAAGTGAACAGGATCCTTAGTGCCAACTGCAGGTCCACTGTTTATATCTTAGGAACCTATTCGGTATTGCAGTTGCTCTAGGATTTCGGTCCAAATTCCCCCTGCCCCCACAGAGGACTGAAATCTTGCTTTCCCTTAGCCCAGAAAATTGGTTTGGGCTGTACTACTTATTCAGAGAAATCCTAGTACCTACTAACCGAATAAATCTCAAAACATCACCTTTTCTCAGATCTCCAACCTCAGCCCCAAGCCTATTAGTGTCCTCTGTTTGCTTCTGGGACAACCACTTCCTCTATTTTGAATGTCTCTGTTCTAGATATTATGGGTTGAATTGTATCCACTCCCCTAAAGATATGTTGAAGCCCTAACCCCTGGTAGCCATGAATGTGACTTTATTCGGAAATAGGGTCTCTGCAGACATAATCAGTTTAACACGAGGTCATACTCAATTAGGGTGTCCTAATCCAGTATGACCAGTGATCCTACCAGAAGATGAAAATTTGGATGAAGACAGAGACAGAGGCCACATAAAGATGGGGACCATGTCGCAAGCCAAGGAAGACCTGGGGCTACCAGAGCAGAAAGCGGCAAGGGTGGGTCTACCTCTAGCGGGTTTAAAGGCAGGACAGCCCAGCCGAAACCCTGATTTCAGACTTCTAGACTCCAGAACAGTGATGTAATGAATTTCTGTTGCTTTAAGCAACCCAGTTAGCAGTACTTTGTTATGGCAGCCCTAGGAAACGAATATGCCAGATTTATTATTCAATTATTTGTGTTCTATTGCCACATACGCATACCAACATTTTGAGTTCTTAAAACACGTCAAGCAGTGTTTCTAAGCATTTTAGATGCATTGTTTCAATGAATCCTTCAATAACCACAGGAGGTGAGTACTATTATTTATTAAGCAGATGTCTAGGCCATAAACTTTTCTAGCCTGCCCTATTCTAGTAAGAGCTAGGCTATGAGCCTTGAGAACTAACATAAAAATCTTTCTCTAAATTACAGCTGGATAGGAGGAATAAGTTCTAGGGTTATGTACCACTGTAGGACGACTATAGTCAACAATAATACATAGTTTCAAATAGCTAGAAAGAGGATATTGAATGGTCCCAACACAAAGAAATGATCAATGTTTTGAGACGATTGATATGCTAATTACCTTGGTCTATCATTATATAGCATGTGTACTGAAGCATCACTATGTACCCCATGGATACGTACAATTATCGTTTGTCAATTGAAAAATTAAATAATGAAATTTTCAAACATCCTTCTCAAACAAAAAATCAGGATGATGGGAGCCTGGGTCCATACCTTTATCTTGACAAGGTCCTGGAAGTTTGAGTTCACTGCAAATTCGCCATGTGTCATGGCCGTGAAACCCCCAATGCAACAGTTTATTCTGAATTCCATATTTTTAAACACATACCGGCAAAACAGGAACTAGTGTTAACATTATTTTGGGCCTTGAAACGAAGGTTTTCCAAGCCTCTGTGTCATGTTTTTCATAAGAAAAACAGAGGGTTGGAAAATAAAATAGATGGCAGTATGATAACTGTTCTCAAGAATTAGAGAGACTTTCATGGGTGAGGGATCAGGCTTATTTTCTCTGTTTTTTGTTTTGTTTTTTTGGTTTTTGTTTTTTGTTTGGAGGGCATAATAAAGGCAAATGAGTGAAAGTTAAAAGGAAGCTTACTTGGTCCAATTAAAAAAAAAAAAAACCATTCAGAATCAAATAGCAGGCATTATAGTATAATGAGCTCGCCCACACTAGAAATATTGAAGCCAAGTGTGAAACACCAAGTTGCTATTGTTATTTCATCATATGACTGTGTCCTCCCTTCATTTCCTTTTTAATTAATGATTCTCTCCACTTGCAGCAACTTACTTTGGGTAAGCAGCTTGAACTCTGGTTTAGATGACAGCGCCACCACCACGCAGCTGTAAGATACCGAGCTAGTCATTTAAATGTTCCCACCTGTAAAACGGAAATAATAACAACCCACCTTGCAGGGATGTCTGAGGATTAAGAAGTACACTGCACTGTGATTCTCACTACCGCATTCCAGTGAGCCTACGGTACCACTGATTATAATATATACAGTTAACTTGTACACTGCTAAATGAGACTTAATGCAATAATGTTTTTGTATCACTTAAAATCTTTGTTATATTTTATAAGTTAAATATTGATTAATATATCCCTGAATTTTCTTCCCATTCAGTTTGACTCATCAGAACCATTTTTCACATCACTGTCATTGATGTTTTTTCACCAAATATCATCTGTGCTATCAAAAGTGTTTGCGATGCAGTGTTTTTCAAAGGAGTGCTCCATTGTTATTAATATAACCAGGATTGCGTTGCTGGACGTTCTTGTTTGATGTATAATAGGCAATGCCCTGCTTGCATGATGAACGTCATAGGCTTCATCAGCTTACGGGCATCGTTATTTCTCAGGTCTTTCCTGTAAAGCACTTGATTTTTGCGTTGTGTGAAAACTTGGAAATTGCAGATGGTCCTCCGATAATGAACACTTTCTTTTCTCATATTAAATTTGTACCTCACTGTCCTGGTTCTGTGCCCTTCTGCACAATAACATTTAGTTACCTGAACGCACTAAATGGCAGTTAAACTCAACGTATGTGGTTCCAATAATGCATATAACTCAAAGAGACAACAATATAAACAGCCACGACCAGGTCTGTGGATGAACAAGCAAAGACAACTGTATCAGGACTGGATCAACACTAGTTTGGCCAATAGCAACTGGATACCCAGGCAAATTTCCCAGTAGGTAAAAATATGAAAAAAAGGGCATCTTAGAACTGTGAATTATGTTTTTGATTATTGTAATTTTCCTCAATTGTAAAAGAAGTACCTATCTTAATATGTACCCCTGTATTTACATAAAAGAGGAGCTCCAAAATATTTCTTTAATGGAGTAGAGGTTGGCAGGCATATTACAGAGGAAATTTTCTGGTATTGTCTAGAATAGAAAACTGCTAAATTTCTTTCCAAACCTAGGATTCTTTCATCCCAAAGCGATTAAAAAGACAAGATGTCAGGAGGCCCAGGGATCTAACTAAGATCATGCCTTGAAAAACAACTAAAAGACCACATTAAATAAGGAAACACAAAGCTGGGCTTCAGCTGTGGCTGAAGAATCGTTTGTAGTTGCCAGGAATCATGGCAGCTGGTACAAGAAGGCACATAAACGTGTCCAAGCTTTCTCAGGTGTGCTGCCGGGAATCGTATCATTCCACACCTGCTCTTTGGACCAGCAGCCCTTCCCTGCCCAACCAAACCAAAGGCTAGGTCTTCCCAGATTATGGGATGGCTCATGACCTCTGGAAGAGCTGAGCCCCTCCGCTCTCTGGTCCAGGCGCCTGCCTGTGAGCTATTTTCTCTTTTCACTGTTGCTGATGTTATTGTCCTCAGAAGCTCATCATCCCAAGTTAGTTCCTAATTGGCCAATGCAGTCCGCCCTCCTTGATCCTTTTTCTCCTCATCTAAATGCGTCATGAGAAAAAGCAATTTACTACTCTCCATGGGCTGAGAGGAGACATATATACATTTCGGAAGCTCATTATAACTCACAACTGTCAGTCCTTAAAAAAAAAACAACTTTCCACAAAACAAAACAAACAAAAAACTAAAACCAGGAAGGACTCTGTCTTCATTATCCTGTGTTATGTTAAATAGGTCATTAATAAATGAAATCTGAAATGCTCCAATGAGCATTTCCTTTGAGTGTCTTGTCAGTGCTCAAAAAGTTTCAGATTTTGGAGCACCCGAGAATTTCAGATTTTCAGGTTAGGGATGCTCACCTGT
>NW_012151741.1:351318-356942 GCF_000956105.1 Propithecus coquereli
AAGTATTTTATAAAAATGGAAACTGAGTCTTAGATTTAAGATGATCTGCTAGAAGTGATCTGGCTAATTGGTGACAGGGTCAGGCCCAGGATTCATTTAATTTCTCGTACAGTAATGTCCCTACTCCCAAATTTCAGTAGGTAATTAGAGGGCAAAGACAGCCTTACCTTTGTACATTGTAGGAGTTCAAAAATATTTCATTTGATGCCTAAAAGAATATGACAAATGTAGAAAGTGTGCTTTAGGTACACACCAGGAGAGAGTGAACTTTAAGATTCCTGATATATTTACAAAGTGATGGATCTTCTACCCAAAGTGGGTTTGGGATTTTTGTTTTTGTTTCCATTTATTGGTTTGCTTGTTTGTTTTTGTCCTATAACTACTGAACAAATAACATAAAGGGCTTTGAAAGTCTTCACTCTTTGTCCTACTGGCTTTGAGTGTAAATTTGTTCCAACAACTACTACTAGAGTAAATAGGATAATATAATTCATTACCTTAAAGTCTTTAAAATAGTTTTTTCTTATGGTAAAATGGCATTACCATACTATTTTAGGTTTTGGTCACGAGTTATGTCTTTTCCATTGCTTTCCCAATAGATTTTTGTATAGTACTTTCATATTTTACTGAAATAGTTTCCTGACTCGAAGTGAATGATTAAAGTCAGAATTCCCTATTCCAAGCTACTAATTAATTTACATAGCAGTTTTTAAAAGGTAATTGATAATCGTCCAAACCCCATTCTATCTCAGTTTGCTGAAGGGGATTACTTGTGAAAAAATTCATTTGTTTTCAGGAAAGCTGAACTCACGCTATAGTTCTCTTTGCAATTTACTTTTCAAATTAAATCGGATTTTAGTGCGCATCCATGCCGAGGTCCGCGTTCAGAGCTCAGCACTAATGACTCAATAATATTCTCATTTCCAAAATACTTTCCTTTCAAGGCCTAGATCTCAGCAGACAAATGCATGCCCTATGCAAATACGAGGTCACAGCAATGACAGGGAAGCGCTGAGGACTTGAACAGCTCTCTTCAGTGGCACTTAGAAGATTCATCAGGCACTATTAGGCCTGAAGGACATTTTTTTTCCCCTTCTTTCCTTTATATCTGAGCGTTTTGTTCTCTAGACACGACGCATTAACTCTGTGGTTCACGATAACGCGAAAACATGTGCTCTACCTCATGTTTTTAGCTAGGAAGAAAAAACTGAAGTTTGTCCTTTTCTTCTGAAGTCACTCTTGATAAAAGTCAAACGTACCTGTAACCAAGTCACAAGCACTGTATTACGGACAAGGAGAAATGACGTCAAGATTATCACACAGATAGTTTGCAGTTCAAAAACGTAAGTGGACACAAGACTATGGGTCTGACTATCTCTCTACCCACAGACACACATTTCTTTTCAACACATAATTAAATGGAACAGAAACAGTATTGCCTGTTTTTTTAGCATTCTACCCACATAAAGTAAATCAAAGTTGGGATCTGAACTTAAATAATCTATGAGACACCATTCACTAGTAGTACATTTTCATGGAATACTGAATAATATTGATTACTTGCTCATGATTCAAAAAAAAAGTTAAATGTAAATGGAGACAAAAATAATAAAAAAGTTACAGTCAACCACAACCTCAAGATGTCGTAAGACCAATATTTTAACTCGCTGCTGGAAACCCTCCAGGGCCTGTTATTTGAATTGAGTAACAGCCAAGGCCCTAAATATTATGGCCCCCAAAGCCCTCTCGAATCAGTTTCCCTTCTCTCTTGGACAATAATTTTGCTTCGGCCTCAGTGACCTGGCTTTCCTGGGAATACCAGGCCAATTCCTATCTCAGGGCCTTTGCACTTCCTCTGCCTGTGAAACTCCTCCCCTGAACATGTGTCTGCTTGTCTCTTCCCTCGCTTTACTCAGCGCCCTGCTGGAGTGCTATCTTCCCGGAGAGGCCTCCCTGATGCCTCACGTCATATTCCCTCGCCGACACTTTCTATCCCTGTCCACCTTCGGTCCTCTTCGCAGCACTGGTGACAGCCTCCTATGTTATGCATTCTGTATCCGTCAGTTTCCCTGTCTCCATGGGAACAGAGACTGTTCACTCCTGTATCCCAACACATGAATCAGTGCCTGGCTCGAAAAGTTCTTAAATGAACTAAAGAATGAATGCAGAGAACAGTCGACACAAAGGCTGAGCTTGCAATTGTAACACAAAGTAGTAAACATAACCTCACGGATTCCATCCTCTTGTGGCACAAGGATCCTTAACGTTAGCATGCCGATGGAGGATGGCACGAAAAAGCACTCGAATCCTCGAGCATTTTCCATCATTTACAGGAGGAAACAAGGTTAGAAATAAAGTTATTGTGGTTGACTATAAATTATCTGGTCAGATAAAAAAGTAGATAAAACAAGTCAAGGCCCTGATCTAAAAAAAAAATAGCACAGAAGCAAAATGTACCAGAAAAGGGAGGCTTTGCTTTCCTGGATACCTTTTTAAATATCTGTGTAGAAGCCAAACATTTGATACATACTAAATTGGACTTGTCATAAATGTCCCCCGAGAGCTTGCGGAAATAGTCAGGATAACTTCTTGTCTATACCTGACTTTGACATCCAAGGAGGAGCCAGCTGTTGAATTGGAAGTGAAGAAGGGAAAGCAGCGATATCAACTGAGCAGTAGAGACGGTGAGAAAGAAGAAAGCTACAGACAGCCCTGGCCCCCGTTACAGACTTCCAGAATGGACAACAACAACGACAACAGTAATAATACCTATTGCTCGCTGAATGTCTGTTATGGGGCCAACGTCATACAAAGCACCTGACACACACAACCCCCTCTAACCCTCATAATCTGCCCCCAACCCCTTTTTACAAGCAAAGTCAACCTTTAAAAAGACCTTCACAATACATTCAGGTAAGGGAGTTGACACTGGAAACAAACTTAGAAATCATCTTGTAGAATCCATTTTTTTTTTTTTACAGAGTCTCGCTTTGTTGCCCTGGCTAGAGTGAGTGCCGTGGCATCAGCCTAGCTCACAGCAACCTCAAACTCCTGGGCTCAAGCGATCCTCCTGCCTCAGCCTCCCGAGTAGCTGGGACTACAGGCATGCGCCACCGTGCCCGGCTAATTTTTTCTATATATATACATTTTTAGTTGTCCAGATAATTTCTTTCTATTTTTTGGTAGAGACGGGGTCTCGCTCTTGCTCAGGCTGGTCTCGAACTCCTGACCTTGAGCGATCCACCCGCCTCGGCCTCCCAGAGTGCTAGGATTACAGGCGTGAGCCACCACACCCGGCCTGTAGAACCCATTTTTGCACAGCAGGGTAGCTGGGGACTGCAAAGTCTAAGTGTCTTGCTGATACTGATGATCAGGGTTGCCACCCTTCATGCCGGCGAGGGGCCGCGTGGTGACAGATCTCCTTGGCGCTACACCATAAGAACTCATCTCGCTACACTCTTCACCAGGCTCTGGTCACCTCTCACGCCTATTTTCTCAAGGCTCATCCTCCATCATCAATGATTTCCTCCCTCGCTCGTATTTCTAACTTCTTTTCTAATGGTTTCTTTCCTTTCGCCTAAAACACCGGAGTAGCCTCCATGGTCAAAAAGTCTCCCCTTGTCCCCGTCTTCCTAGTCTGCTCCTGTCCTGCGTTTCTTCTCAGCCAAGCTACCTGCAAGGGTGGTCTAACCCGGGCGTCTTCCCTTTCCTCAGCCTCTGATCACTCTCAATGACCTGGAACAGTACTGGCCTGGTCCCCAGCCACCCTACTCCATTGCTAAGGGCAGAGGGCACTGGGTACTTCCTTCCTGTCAAACCCAGCAAGCATTCTTGAGTCTTTCCTCATCTCCCATTCGCACTATCCTTCTTGATTTTCCACTTACTTTTCTAGCCACAGCTTCTCAATCTTCTCCGCGGCCCCTCTTCCTTTGATTGCTCATTAAACGCAGGCGTCACCCCCAGCTTGTCATTACCCTCCTCCTGGCTCTCCCTTAGTAATCTCTTGTATTTCCACAATTTTACTGTTGCCTACACAATAGCACTCCAGAGTGGCATCTCTAGAAACCAGATCTCTCAGCTGCACTCTAGAGAAACGTACACACAGCCACTGTAACCGGCTAACTTTGCTTAGGTGTCACACATAAAGCTCATATTCAACCCGTCTAAAATGAATCCACTGTCTTCCGACCCACACCTGCCCCTACACGTGTACCTGGCCTCGGACGATGGCATCGCCATCTGTCCAGACGCGTAAGCCAGAAAGTTGGACGTCATCCTAGACTTCTCTTTCCACCCATCACCTTCCTTCTTCAGACACCAGATCTTAAGTATTTATTAAAATCCTATCTTCTTTACAACATTGCTGCTGTCACAGCTTCGGTCTTGGTTGAAGCCCTATGTGGGCCACTGCGTGACGTTTTAGATGGTCTTTCTCCCTTCAGCCTTGCTCCCTCCAGTGCTACCTCCAAATTCATGTCCATGTGAATAAATCATAATAATACACACATCACATATGAGCAAGTCTTTTCCTTACTAAAGCCTCTCTGTAGTGTCTGTATGTAATGAAGCTTCAACTACTTACCCTGAGCACATGAGACTTTCCCCTGCCAGACTCTCCAATCTCTCTCCTGCCACCTGCTCCCTTTGCCATAATATTGTTTTCCAAACATAAAAAGCTAGCACAGCCCCCTGCTCCTCGGGTCACATGATCCCTGTGCTTGGAATGCCCCCTCCATGGCCCTTATGATCTCGGGAAGCTCTATTAGTTCTTCGAAACCAACATTAGAACTTACTGCCTTTGACTGGTACCCGTAAAGCTATTCATCTTGAGTCTGCTTTCCTTTGAAAATTATTCTTGTTTTATACTTACTTTATACTTATGTTTTATACTAGACTTATTTCAAAGTCTGTCTTCTCCAGTGGACTATGACATCGTTAAGGGCAGAGACTATGTATTTGTCAACTCTGTACCTCTAGATCCTAGAATTACAAATTCTCACTAAGTATTTTTTAACTAAACAGAAGAACGATATTCTATTTAGTCCACTTTAATCTACTTCTAGATATTCCCTAAGGTTGACCATTCATGCTTAAGAAAGCCTCTTTCATGGCATTTCCTAGCCCAGAGCTCTCTGAACAATGGAAATCTCATGCAAAGGTCTGTGCTGTGGGCAGTGTTTTTGAATATTATTTGATCAAAAACAAAAGTTGGAAATATATTTTACATCACAAGCCATTATCAATATACAGACAAAAAAATTATGGAGATTCCTCCCTTATCTTGTATGATAAATAGATATTTTCTTTACTATTCTAGTTTTTTGCATTAAATTAAAAAATACTAAATGGACACAATAAATTCTTTTCACTCCTCATGGACTGTGATATACACATTTTGGATAACACTACCCTACATATAATGTTTTCAGAAAAAAAAAAATCTTACCTTAAGAAATTTAACTTTCTGAATTAGTGAAGCACTTTTCTTACCAACATTTAACTATCCATTATTGGAAAGCACTTTTTATTTGTGTGTACTATGGGAAAATCCATATAAATAGTGGAAAAAGTTATAGAATATTTGCAAAGAAATAAAATGCTACCTTCTTGAAATTCACACATTG
>NW_012151741.1:357571-360749 GCF_000956105.1 Propithecus coquereli
AAAGAACCACATTTTATTGTATATTTACTAACTACTGGGCACTGAACTTTATGTGCAGCATGGGTACAATAACCATTAACCAAAATGCTTGGGAACAGAAGTTTTTAGAATTTGTATTTTCTCAGATGTTGGAATATTTGCATTATATTTACAGGTTCAGTAACCCTAATCCAGAAATCCAAAATCTGAAACACTCCAAAGAGCATTTCTTCTGAGCATCATACGTCAGCACTCAAAAAGTTTCTGATTTTGGAGTACTTCAGATTTGGATTACGGATACTCACCCTGTATCTCATTTAATTTGTGCAGCATCCCTGAGATAGGTACTATTTTTATCCTCATGTTTCAGATTAGGAGACTCAGGCAGAGAAAGGTTAAGTAATTGGTGCAAAGCACACAGTTAGTAAGTAGCAGAGCTGTGGCTTGAACTCAGATTTGTCCCAGAGTCTAGGCCATTCCCATTGGAATCTCTGCTGTTAAATGTAATATAGTGAATTGTCAAAAACAGATAACGGTGATGGATTTAGCGTTCAGGACTTTTCTTTTCTGGCCAATAATTTCTCAATTCTTCTTTAGAGCATGCAATTAAATTCTGGCTTAAATTCCTTTACACTTCATAAAAAGTCACCATATTATTAAGTAGCTTAAAATGAATTTGAAGACCATGAGTAGTTTTCAAAAATGCCATGAATGAGAGTTTGCTGGCTTGCTATAGTGTATGATCAAAGAATTCAGAAAGATGTCTTTTATCTGAGAATATTAAAGGCTACTAGCTAAAAAAAGACACAGAGTTCCTATTACAGTGAAGAGAAAAAGCTGAGTCCATTGAAATATAATACAAGAATGTTGGCATACAGGTAATTCACAGATATTATTACCTTTGCTACTTGAAATTGGACCAACCTGGATTCTCTCCAAGAGCTATTCCTTTAAAAATGTAATACGCTCAATTCGTTTGGTACAACTGTTATTTTTTTCCCTCAATGTCCTCCCAGACTTCATCCTCACCCTATATAAACACACACTCGCGCACACACACACAGACACACACACAATTTATAGATTCTAATCACACATCCATATAAAATATTGTTTCTTTTCCTGTGGCTAACAACCTATACTGTAAAACAGCTAATATTTATCATTTTAGAAACTATAAGATTAATTAAAATTAACTGAATTATCTGTTCAAGTTGCCACAAAATCTTGGCTTCTACGAAGGTCCACGTTTCTGCCTGACAATCAGGTAATTTCACTGGTTTGGGGTATGGTGCAGACAATAACAATCTCCTCTCCAAATGTTTATCAAAACTCTCTCATCCAGAATATTATTAAAAGAACAATTTTTCCCCTAGTATACAGCAAAAGTATCATTTTTTAAATTTTAAAATATTAAGGGGGTACAAATGTCTTAGGTTACGTGGATCATTTTTGTAATGCGTGAGTCTTGGCTATAGGTGTGGCCATCACCCAAATAGTGTTCATAGTACTCATTAGGTTGGTTTATTCCCCTCCCCTTCCTCCCTCCCCACGGTTGCTTTCCACTGAGTTTTACTTGCCTCTGCACACTTGTGTGCTCAACAGTTAGTTCCACTATAACAGTGAGTACACGTGGTGTTTGTTTTTCCATTCTTGAGATACTTCACTTAGGAGAATCATCTCCAGTTTCATCCATAGTGTTGCAAAAGGTATTAATTCATCTGTTTTAATGGCTGAGTAGAACTCCATGGTGTACATACATCACATTTTATTAATCCACTCACGTATTGATGGGCACTTGGGTTGATTCCACGTCTTTGCAATTGCAAATCGTGCTGCAATAAACATTCAAGTTACAGGTGTCTTTTTGATAAATGACTTCTTTTTCTTTGGGTAATACCCAGTAGTGGGATTGCTGTATCAAATGGTGGGTCTACTTTTAGTTCTTTGAGGAATCTCCATACTGTCTTCCATAGAAAGTTGTGCTAATCTGCAGTCTCATCGACAATGTATAAGCGTTCCTTTCTCTCTGTATTCATGCCAGCATTTATTGTTTTTGGACTTTTTAATAAATGCATTCTAATTGGCGTAAGGTGATATCTCACTGCGGTTTTAATTTGCATTCCCCTGATGATTAGTGATGATGAGCGTTTTTTCATATGTTTACTTGCCATTTGTGCTTCTTCTTTGAGAAGCTTCTGTTCATGTCTTTTGCCCACTTTTTAATAGGGCTGTTTGTTTCAAAAGTATCATTATTATTGAAATATACTAGAAGTTACAACTTGTCATGGTATTAGAAAATCAGATCTTACAGAAGTTTTAAAATGCACTTGGAAAAAATGGTCTCTTTGAACTAGATATAAAATAAAAATATGAGCTAGGAAAGGTGAATATGGCTTCTGAATTAACTGACTCCTTAAATTACATTCATAGTTTTTAATAATTATATCAATTTCCAATAAAATTTGTGACATTTTGTAGTTCCTCAATATGATTTCTTCACATAGAATTATTTCTAAACATTTAACTCAGTTGCCCTAGTTAGGCTGTTTACTAAATTATTAAATGTCTTGGTGATGAAAGCTAATTTATGCTTTAAATACAGGAATTTCAGAAGCTATGAAAGGAAACATTACCACAATTTGTTTTTTATACTTAACAAATAGTGAATTTCTTAGGGATATTAATCTCTCAGTATCCTGTTAATAGAGCAGAATTAATAATTTAGTTATGTTGACTAAATTCCTAGTGAAATTAGCATGCACAAGTAAGCAGCTGAACCGACACCTTTTTGGATTTTGACAGCGTTTTACACGGTTCCAAAGAGCCTGGTGCTGGGGCGGGTCTTTGGTCTCAGGTGGTCAGTGCACCAGGAGACCCAGGAAGGACAAGAAGGCGAGGTTCTGATGAAAAGTAAGAGCAGAAGGTTCTCTCAAAGGTGTCACCATGACTGTTTACATTTTGTATATTTAATTGTCAATAGGGGTAAAGCTGACAATTCTCTCAGAATATCATGTTATCAAATTAGAAAACACACATATTTTAAAGCATAATCATATTTTTTCAAAAACTGACATATCATAGCAGTGGTTCTTATTTTCCTCACTAGTATACCATATACAGGAATAAAGATAAATTTTAAAAATTTATGTTTTGTTGAGGTTTCCTAGTATATTTTTCAAAGTAGCAAAAATTTTCA
>NW_012151741.1:361999-363132 GCF_000956105.1 Propithecus coquereli
AATCATCATGTTGTTTTATTAATATAATAGTCTTAGAAGTACAAAAAAATTAAAAGAAAAGAAGAAATAAAATAATCAGAACTTAGAGGAAAATGAACAATTCAGAATAGGCCCATCATTATAAAAATCCAAAGGTCAAAATATTATACTGAGCAGCATGTTCTTCGTTAGGTTCTTAAGTCTGATTGTCTGAGGATTTTTCCGAATTCCGTGCTTGTACCCCTGACAACTCTTAAGCTTTCTCTGTCCTCTGACATTCTGAGAATTCTAGGCAGCGCTGCACAGTGTGAAGAGAGCTCAGCATGGAGACAGAGACATAGTAAAACAGATTTTTGCTCTTTGCTAACTTAATACTTCTAAGTTTCACATTTCTCATCCATTAAATGAAGTGAACTCTTATCCTGCTTGTCTCATTTTGCTACTAAAAAAACATGTATTAAACTGTTTTAAGAATAAACCACTTTATGTAATTACTGTCATCATTAGTGGAAGACAATGACCATGGACTGGTAGAGTAGCTGTAATCTATCATTTTTTTTTCGTTAACTCTCTAGAGCCAAAGTTTTTTGTTTTGTTTTTTAAACTGAAGTGAAAATTTTGCTAAATAAAGCATTATGTATGACATACAGTATAAAATAACAAGTAAGCCAATAAAAAAGCAAAATAAAGTCTAAGTGCTCTGCAGTCTCTGATTCTACAAATTCACATTAATCACTTCCTCTTGGCAGTCACGCGATACTTTATTTTTCATTTGTAATAACTTTTGGAGTCTATGATGGCACACAACATATTTTATTATTTGGGAAAACATTACTCAGGGTTCTTAGAGTGTCAGTTCTTAGAGGAAATGCCTTTTTCATGTGTCTATCTTCCAGCCCACCCTACCATGCTATAAATCAGATGTAATAAACGTTTGTTTAAAAGAAAAAGGTTTATATAATCAAAGTTTAAAATGATTAAAACTATAATACCTCAAATTATATTCACAATAAGACTTTAGAATACTATGACTTTATTTTTTAACACCGGACACTGAGCAGTACTTTTAACACTGGTGGCTCTTCATAGGGTTCTACATCACTGCTGGCCCAGGTACAATGACCATGGACCCGTGGTCTGGATTTGAATATAAC
>NW_012151741.1:363792-370507 GCF_000956105.1 Propithecus coquereli
TTTTAGGAGTTAATCTTTAAAAACTGTCAGTCCAAATTGCCCAGTTGATCACATTCTAATGCTGAATGAAAACATTCTACTTTATAAGGTCATAGAATGTCACAAGGCTATCTGTAATTTAAAATAAGAAAATAGGTACTTGTCAGTCCAGATTATGTAACAAAATAATAAAATGCAAATACATAATTCAAGAGTTAATTTTACTAGAAACAGGTTTCTCCATCACTAGTTAAGTCCTTGCCCAACTTTTCCTCCTTATCAACTGATCAGCAAATATTTACGATAACCTACCACGTGGCAGGCAGAGTATTACACAACAGAGAGAGAGGCAGAAAGATACAGCCCCTGCAAGAAATAAACATACAGTCTAGAAAGGAACACAGACAATATAGGCGACTGAATGCTTGATTTAAAGGAAATTTAAGCGCACAAGTCGCACTGAAGAGGGGCAAGGCAGCAGATTGCGTGCTTGCGTGGATACGGAAAGTTTTCCTGCAGGAGTGATATTTAAGTTAAGCCCTAAAGGGTGAATAAGATTTAGCTGGGTTATAGGGGAGCTTAATGAATTCCACGAAATGTTGGGTAACCAGCAAGGCTAGAGTGGGGTAAAGCACCCAGAGGAGGCTGGAGAAGAAAGCAGCCCCCTGGGCATTCCGGGAGATGGTGAAGGGTTTGGATTCTATCCGAAGGCCAAAAAGATGCTAATAAAGAGTTTTATGCAGGGGCAACGGACCGACTTGTACGTACAGAAACTCCCTGTGCATGGGTCTAAATGAGGCAGGCATTGTGAGAAAGAAAAGAATTCAGGCTTTTCTCAACATGGAACCTAAACAAAGCATGGCATTGTATCAAATAAAGGAACACCCCTTGTTAAGTTCAACTACTAGCAAGTAATAAATTACCCCGTTCATTTCATCGTTTTTTTAAATAACATTCATTTCAACAGTACACACACACCCCTCAAGATTTCTGAAGATATCGCACATTAGTGACAAGACAGAATTGTATTCGTAGTACATGGAATATAAAATTCTAGTCATCACCCCATATTTGTTTGTTTAGCTGCTAAAAGATCTTTGAACAAAGAATTAGGTCAACAGAGTGTCAAAGTATCAACAGAAGGAGCTCTTGTCAGAGCTTAATTAGGGCTTCCAATTAGAAAACCAAACCAAGGATCCTATTAGCACTCCACTAGGCATTCTCTTTGATTAGGAAACACCAAGCAGCACCCACGTCTTATCTAGCTGGCAAAGAAGAATTTCAGGATGACCTCTTCCTGGTGGGATTAAGTCAACAAAGACAAGCAGCATGGAAACCACAGTCTCAGAGCCTTGCTGAAGAGAACCACTGTGTGCTCAGGCATGGTTCCTGCAAAGTAACCAAGTTGCCGTCACAGCTCATTTTTAATACGAGGAACAGATCTGGACATAGGCATAGCCTTATCTGTTGTTTTTTGATCAAAGTTATTAAATAAAGCTTATGGCCGCTTTTAAGAGAGAAAAGAATGTGCAAATCACAAGGAATAAATTTGCTATCGAACAATGGAACCAATTCAGTTCATGATACGCCATATTTACTTGTGCATGTCATTTGTATCATGAACGCTGTCTCCCCGCTTGGAAGAAGGAACTAAATTTCCTCCTCCTGTCTAAATGATTTCTCAGTCAGAATGCTTCAAGATCTGTGAGTGGTCCTGTTCATGAGAAACAGTTTACCCTGCTGAAATGATGTCTGCTGTTCTCTACAAACTTCAGAGGCTCTCCCAATGAGTAAACGAGAGAAGAATTTTCAAACCCAAAGTAACATACCAAGTAACGTAATTCTGACTAGCAAACTTACAAATAGTATCAAAACTTGAATGAGTCCCCACAGTCAAGCAGCATGTGGCTTATTTTGCACAAAAATTTGGAAATGGTTCCTTTCCCAGACTGGTGGAAAGGGTGGAACAAAGAAATAGTCTAAAGCTATGCTACAGGGTGATAAAAATATCTCAACACATCTAAAAATTATATGGTATTCTAGTAGTAATATTTAAATTCCAACATCTTATCACAAAGATAATAGTGATTAGATTGTAGAAACTTCTGGTTCAAGCTTACCTGAGAGTTACCTAATCATCATGACTCCAACCATGACTGCGTTTCTTCATTCCAATAAGAGATTCTCCAAATACTTGCATGCTTCCATTTTATGAATTTCAAATATTCATTACATTTGTTCTACTTGGCATGGAGTTTAGCAAATGTGAATCTGTTTCAGAATCTATTCACTCCCAGAAGAAATATTTTAAGATTTAAGTAGACTTGCTATGTTAAAACAAACAAACACAAACCCACCCTAACCTCCAGGCAGAGGACGGAATCTCATTTTTCCCTTTTGATGTGTCCGGTACCTAACACAGTGCTTGGCAACAGGTATGTAGTCGATAAATGGTTGATGAATGGAACGCATAATAAAGGAGTAGAAGAATGCACGCATGGATGAAAACAGATTCACACATGGAGAGCACCTTTATTGGGCCCCTTTTCCCTTGAAGAGGTCAGGCAGGCATTTTTTTTCTGTGTCTGGGACTTCAGATTAGCTTTAAGGAAGAGAAAAGGTAACTCCTGCCCCTGGTGTTCCATCCACTCTTTCTCATGGGAGAGAGGCAGGCGCCCCTGAATCAGAGTGGCTAGCCCTCACACTCCCATCTCTACTCACCAGGAGAGAGAGCTCCTTTCTCCTGGGACCAGATCCATTTGCCCTGAGGCTTCCGAGAAGGGATAATTGCATGACTAATATAAGGAATTGTTAAACTTAAATGATTCCTTTGTTGTAAGCTCCCACTTTCGGAAACACATAACCACCTCCGTGCACTAAATGCCTCGTTACTACTTAAGGGTATGTTAGAGGAATTTTTATTTTAAGTTGAAACAGATTTCATTCTCAAAGCAGGAAATATCTTTTAACTCAAAATTAAATGTGGTGAAGTAAACGCTGAGAAAAAGGTTATCAAACTCATCAGAAAATATCCGTAATGATAATACTAATACTGCCACTACTACTAATGGCAGAAACTAGTATTTACTGAGCTCTTACCATGTGCTGGGCATCGCTCTTAACCTCGCAACCACCCACAAGGTAGGTAGGCAGGTATCATTATTATTAATACTTAGACATATGGAAACTATGGCCAAGGTCAAACAGCTAGTAGGATTACAGTGAGCTTTCTCACCTAGACAATGTGATTCTAGAAACTGCTGGATGATTCAACTATGGTTTTTCATATGAAAATGGGAAACCTGCTTTATACCAGAGCTAAAGGGTACCAAAGGTAAGCCATGCAGGAATGACCTGAATAGCGTGTGGTCAACCCACTCAGTCCTAATTCAATTAACTTTTCGTATCAATAAACATTAATAATGGGAATAATGACATTCCTTTATGTTTCTGGAATGTTCTTTCATATAGAGTGCTTCTGCATTTCAATTCCTGGGACCTTTACAACCACCCAGGTCCCTAGGCCAAGCCCAGAGGGCCAAAACACAGACACGATAGAGATTAAAGAAAGAAATCAGCTTTGAAAGCTAGTCTCAAAAAAAAAAATTCAGAAAAAGACAAAGAGATAGGAAAATAAGAACAAACCAATTTGGCTAGATTTGAAAAGTTTATGAAGGAGAACGGGAGATAGGGGGGTAGGGCCAAACTGTGGGAGGCCTGAAAAACAGCTTCAGGAAGGCCTTTGAGTCAATTTCTAGAACTCCTGGTGAGTCACCACCCAGGTTTTTAAACAGGGGAAGAGGAATGCAAAATGGTATTTTAGCAAAATTAATCTAGCAGATTTTCGAAAATGAATTAGAAGAGAAAGAGGCAAACTACAGGCAAAATAGGCAGGAAATTCCATAGCCCCTGAGCTATCACCGATTTAACAGTCACAATTTCAACTTTTCCCAAGCGGTCTCCAAATGTTCTCATTTCTGATTTTTCTAGGGCACAGAGTTATGAGGTCGGTTTGTGAAAGCAATTCATTAGCTAGTCCACTGTGCTTCTGCTTCTCAGCAAGGTTTTGTTTTGTTTGGTTTTTTTCCCCTCTACTCCAGGGTCCTACACTCAGTCTAGCTCAATAAGTGATGGAAAATGTTTATTTTCTGCGAAGTGCCCCCAACTGCAGCTGCAGGTGTAGAAATAAACGGTGTGTCACTGGAAAGTAAGGGGACTGGTGACTGAATCGTGAAAGCTGCACATTAGTCCCTAGGGAACGTCAAGGCATTTTGTACTTTCCACGCTCCAGGCATCGGTGTCAGGAAGAAGGCAGCAGAAACAGTAAAGGAGAAAACTGATGCAAAAAGGCATGAGAAACACACAGTAGCACCTAGTTCCTGACCAGGGAAGGAGGATGAGGGAAAAGAAGAAATGGAGGCAGTCTGCGACATTTCAAGCCTGGGAGATGGGGAGCACGACAGCGCCTCGCGTAGGAGTCAGAAATCCTAGCGGGGACCCAGCACCCAGGAAAACAAGACCCGAACCAGAGACTTTAAAGGCAGATGATGTAAGTGAAGGCTTGTCTGGAAGCACAGAATCGACTTAGCTGATTCGGGGGTTCTTGTAAACTCTCCAGGAGGACGTGGTGTCTGTCCAACCTTCTTCTCCTCTGCTCTTTTAATGTTGCACGTTTGGGGCGCTCTAATTCTTTGATTTTTCAAATCCAAATCGCGTGGTTCTGCCTTTTATTTCAGAAAATGCTCTAGGAATCCTGAACGGTTCCCTGACAGGCACAAACACTCCTGGTGTTCATGACCAGTTTCCAGGTAGTTCTATTTTCACTGGCAGCTAAGAGCTACAACTGCTTAAACTTCTGTGCATTTAAACAGTGACGTCACACTGAGATACATCCTATTTGAGAGTGAGAATGGCCACTGGTGGAATAATTCTACTGTGATGATGTTCTGTCCTTGTTTTACAGGACAACTTCAGAGGGACAAGTATTCTGTGAAATGATTAAGCCCAGTTATACACCAAGAAGGTGAGAAAACAAGAAGAAAAACCCACCAGAAACCTGAGAATTCAAACCGAGAGAATTATTCACAATGACAAAGAGTTGTTATCTCCTGTCCCCTGGCCTGCTCCTGGCAGGTCCCCAGCCTCCTCTGTGTCCCCACAGGAAGCAGTGGCAGCTCAGGGAAGACCTGCAGTGAGGAGGGAAACAGTTATTTCAGACAGGTCACAAGCAGGAGCCCGGTGGGGAGAGACAGCTGAAGCAGGGTGCGACAAGAACATTTTAAAAGGCAGTTCTTAAGAGGGAATTTTTTTTCATTAACAAAATATTTTTTTGACTTTCAAATGAAAAATGGATGAAATTAAGGCGCTCTACTTTCAGAATCAATGTGTAGGACTGGGGGCCTCTGCACTGTGTCATAAATAAATGTCTGAGGAGAATAATGAGAGTGGTTGAGAGGTGCCACGTGGTAGGTCAAGGCTTTCTGGGCCTTGGTGACCTCAACAGTGGCCACTTCCGTGAGAGCCCATTAGCTGGGGCTCACTAAGTAATGTCTGAAGAGTCAGTCAATTGCATATTCAATCATCAAACACCAAGAACTGCATCCTATGACTAAATTGCAGTTTACTACACATAGCAAAAGCTTTGTCATTCACATGTTTCATGCAATGGTGAATTAAAGCATTTAAATCAGCTAAAAGTTAATTCACATCTCAGTGACATTTGCTAAATACTTTTAATTAATATTATTCACTTTCTTTAATCTTCACACTACTCATAACACTCCATTTCATGAATGAGAAAACCTAAGGCTCAAAAACGGTTAAAAAACTTAAACCTATTATGGCCATTATTATATGGCTGGCTTGGCTTGCTTTGGGGTTTATCTCATTCGATCCTCATGATTCCCCAGGGAAGGCACTATTATTATGTCCATTATGCGGATGAGGAGACTGAGGCTCAGAGAGTTTTAGGTAAGTGGCCCAAATTCTTAAGGTAGCAAAGCCATACAGTCAGCCGAGATGTGCACAATCCTGGCAGGCGGGCCCCAGGCCCACAGGGAGCTCGTTAGGAGGTAGAAAGTTAGAACCAGAAAAGGGGCAGATTCTAAACCAGTGACTGAGAAACCAGTGTTCTTCCCACCAGCCATGCTGACCTAAGCAGGTGCTTACCAGTTTCCAAGCTCCCATTCTCCCCAAACCACAGCCACCACTGGCCACACCCATCCCCTCCGCCTTCCACCCCAGGATAAGAACAGTGGCCAGCCCCTGGTTTCCTCTGGATTTACATCATCTCAGGGGAAGACATCAGGGATTTTACAGTAATCCAACCCTTCCACCCCCCAAAAAACATGTTTAGACTTGTGACAGGTTTTTTACCAGAAGTTTTTCTCAATTGGGTGAACCAGACTGGCCTTCTTTCTGGTGTCAGTAGAAAGACAGCTTTCTTAATTAATGGTTAATTGTGGTCTAAATGCACAGCTGTATTTTTATGAAGTAAAATTGATCCAGAAACCCTCGCAATTCCCCTAATCTTAAAATTATTCCTACACTATGTGCTGTATTGTCACTACTTTAAAATTCACAGAATATAGTCTTATTACAGGATTGCACAATTCCAGAAATAAATCTTTCGAAAATATACATTTATGGATGTAGGGCTAAATTCTAAAATAGGTATCAACCAGGGCTGCCTCTTTCTGCTTGCTCCAGATACCTGAAATATATACATCAAAACCAT
>NW_012151741.1:371312-376147 GCF_000956105.1 Propithecus coquereli
CCTTTACACAACTCTGCTTCTAAAAAAGATGGAGATTTTCATAAATCAATAGATATGTCTGCTTTCTTGTACACCCAGAGTGTGTACCTATTCTTTAAAAATATTTTTTGAATCAGACAAATGAAGATGTTCTTTAGAATACGTTTGTGTGAGTGAAAGTATCCAAATAGATACCAAGGGGCTAGGTTTGGGGAATATAAAGAAAATGAGCCTGGGAAATTAGATCTGTTAATATCAAGAGAAAAATCTGAATCCTTGTTGAAGTTCAAAATAATGACTCAGATTTCAAGGGTTTCTTTTTCTCCCTTACAAAAAGAAATGCAGTCATAATGCCAATAACGATGTTTCGATCAAGGATGGACCACATATACGACGATACTCCCATTGGATTATAATACTCTACTTTTACTGTGCCTTTTCTATATTTAGATATGTTTAGATACACACATACTTACCACTGTGTTACAACTGCCTACAGTATTCGGTACACTAAGATGTTGTACAGGCTTGTAGCCTCGGACCAATAGGCGGGGGTGGAAAACCTGTGGCCTTAAGGCTACCTGTGGCCTTCTAGGTCTTTCAGTGTGGCCTTCTGACTGAATCCAAATTTTACAGAGTAAATCCTTTCATTTTTATTGATACATTTTTGTTTATCTTTCATATTTCTGTTTTTTTTTTTAAATCCATGTATTTAAAACACCAAAGAATAAAATTCAATGAAATAATCCCCTTAAATTGACCAGCACAATGAGAACATTAGTAAGCCATAAGGGCTAACCTGACTGCTGCTACACTCATGATTTAGTTCTAACTTCCTCCACCTGACTGGAGCCACTACTGCACGAGGCTAGTTGGCCAGAGTTCATGCGGGTCGAGTACGCCAGTCTGCTATCAGCCTTTGATAATAGTGCACTGTGTTTCTGTCTGAAGTGGAATTTGTGAATCGCTGCACAGCTTGACAGCATTTTTTAATTCTGCCTGCTTAATAGCCCATCATGTCAAAGAAGACCAAGAGAATGCTAAAGAAACAAAATAGATTTTTAATGAGGATTGGGAATTGTCATATTATCTTGGTTCTATGAAAAATAAGATGGTTTGCTTGCTTTGCAATACTGCAATATCAACATTGAAGAAACTCAATGCTCATCGGCATGGTAACACTCATAAGGACCCCAAATATTTTAAATTAGAAGGAGAGGCGCGAAAGGTTGTATTGCAGAAATTAAAAGATGAAAACAAGGGCAACTCTTTCAAGCAGCAATAAGACCTGGGAAAAATGCCGCTGAAGCAACTTAAAAAATAGCTTATATACTCGGGGAAAAAAGGAAGCCATTCAGTGACGTAGAAATTGTGAAAGAATACATTGTTGTAGGATGCTTAGACCCCCATAATATTGCAAAGTACAAACAACTGCCTCTTTCAAGGAGAACCATAACTGATCAGCAGCACAAATTAGCCTTCAACCAAACAGAACAACTTAATGCAATACTTCAAAAGCAAAAGAGACATTATTCGATTACTTTGGATGAATCAACTGATATTACTGATTCAGCACAGGTTTTATACCTCATTCAGGTCATAACAGATTTTTTTTGCTATAAAGAGTTACTTGCTTTGGGCTCTCTTGCCAAGAGAACACAGGGAATAGATACCTTCAACAATTTTTAAGATAAATGTTGTGAAATTGTAACTGAATTTGGTAAATTTAGTGAGTGTACATATAGATGGTGCACCTTCCATGACAGGAAAACATGAAGGGTTTATTGCACAGATAAAAAAAAGTGTTAACAGATCCAGATGCTCTCATTTCTTTTCATTGTATCTTATATTAGCAAAATCTCTGCGGTAAAGCAACTATTTTAAGTGACACTTTGCAACAAATTATAAGTATTGTTAGCTATATTCCTGCAAATGCAACACGGCATCATCAGTTTCGTAACATGTTAAACTTGAACAATGAGGCATTCAGTGTGAATTTGCCACATCATGCTGAAGTGCATTGGCTATGGCAGGGACAGGTGTTAGCCAAAATTTTATCTCTATGAGAACAGAGAGAGTTAAATTTTATGAAGAACAGAATCAGCAATGCAAATTATTGAAAGAATTCTATACGAATGTAGCATTTCTGTGTGATACCATGTCAAATTAAAACGATCTGAATATTTCTTTGCAAGGTAAAACTAAGTCTACATATGATACGTGGCAAAAAATCCAAGCATTTCAAAAAAAGCTATTAATATGTTTTTTTTCAAACCACTGAAATTTTGGATGAAACTTTCCCCAGGTAGCAAAGGTCACTGATCAGCAGGACGATACATGTGAATCATTTGAAGAATACACAGAAGTTACAGACCTATTAATGGTAGAACACAAGGAAAGTCTCACTGACTTTGAGAATCACGACATCACACTCAAATGAGCATCACAGCCTCACCTAGTTGTTATCCCTGAGGCACCTGAAGAACTTCAGATGGAACTGATTCATCTCTCAGTAGATTACATTTTAAAGTCATTGTTTGATGCTAAGAACGGTCCAACTGAAATATGGAAAAATGCAGTAGAATACCCACGCCTTCAGCAACATGCCCGAAAAATGCTTTCTTGCTTTTCAAGCACTTATCACTGCGAATCTACATTCTCCTGCCCAACCCAAATCAAGACACCCCTAAGGTCACAGATGACTGATACCCATCTGGAGGATCAACTGAAACCATGGACTTCCATGCTGCAACCAAATATTCAAATGCTTTCCAACAAAAAGCAGATACAACAAAGTCATTACAAGGTTAACTTTAAAATTAACAAATCATTTTCATTTTTTTTGAAATTATTAAGCACATAGATTTTTATAAAATAATGTACGTTTCTAAGTATATCCAATTGAAGTTTCTTGAATATGGCCTTATTTGATCACAAGCTAAATTAAAGCAGCCTTCCCACATGAAAAGCTTCCCCACCCCTGGTCTGTACCACGTAGCCTAGGTATGTATTGGGCTCTGCCATCTAGGTTTGTGTAGGTGCACTCTGTAACGTTCTCAGGATGAGGAAGTCACCTAACGACGCATCTCCTCAGTATGCATCGTTGTTGTTAAGCGACATATGACTGGGGTGATATTTGTATTTAATTATTTGAACAAGCCTCCCCCATCACAATGAATTCAATCACCCATGAATCGCTTTACTAGGTGCTATAATATGGTATAATACATTATGCATTATTCTCAGACTATAATTTTGGTATTTAATGAAACTAAACAGACTGCCTTAGTGTTGGTATGGGAACATTTATCAGACGGGAAGAAGCAGGCAGTAAGCTCTGTGCTGCCAAACGGGAAAGGATTCATTAGCTCTAGGAGACTGACAGTCTCGAGCATCATTTAAATACAGACAGGAAGAAAAAATGTTCAGTTGACAATTAAGATTTTACGCAATTCTAAAATTTCTTTTAACACATAAAGGGGAGAGCTGCAGAGATCTTGCAGTATTTGGTAAAGAACTCTGAACAAATTCAACTATAGTTGCAAATTTCTGAAGAATGCAGGGAAAAGAACGGATGGAGTCGACGTGTGAGAGAAAATTCCTTTGTTCCCAAAAGAGCAGGGAAGGCCAGTGTCTTCACCAGCACATCATAGTAAGAGCTGTCCTTGAAGCAGGCAAGCTGAGTCTTTTTTTACAGGCAGAGGTCTGTAAACGACCTGGCTACACATGCATTCTGTAGGAAAATTCTACCTCGATGGCTCACATTTCACTAAAAAAACAAACAAAAAGTTGAATGTATCAGTGAGGTATAGAACTGGCTTCTGCTTCTTTGATGCTTTGTAGAAAACAAATGTGACCTCCTGGCCAACACTTGACAATGAACTTCTTAGTCAGCGGACCCACTCAAAGGAACAGAGTCCCAGAGACACACACACATAGGCACTAATTATATACAGTGTACAGCATCTTGTCCCCCGGATTAAAATTTCTCACTAGCAAATTTGACTCATCCCTTCCCTCTAAGAATTTTCACTTAGCTTTCACTTCTTCGTTTAGAAGTGGGGCATCACTTCTTCATTTAGAAGTGGGGCATGCCTTTGACGAATCTTCACTGTCAGGCAATATTCATTACCTTCTTCTGTGCTCTCCCTGAATTGCAGGGGCTGGAAGCCTAAGAACTACATTTCCCAGATTCCCTTGCCATCGGGGCTCTGAATCAGGCTCGGGGTCAGCCAAGGAGATGCAGTCACGTGACACTTGCAAGCAAAGGAAAGTAAAAGTAATCTTTCTCCAGCAACTGACATGGCTGCTGCCCGTGGGTTTTGCTAAACACTTTTTGGTAACTGGCAAGCCACGTTCCAACACCCGTCACCAGCGTGGGGACTGTGGAGTAGTTACAGCCTTGCCAGGGGTCCCCGCATGCCAGCAGCAGTTTCCTGGACTCTAGCTCACAGTTTGTCCTGTAGTGAACGACGGTAACAACAGCAAAAACCCTTGACTGGGTGGACCATTCGTCCACTCTTTCCAACAATTTTTAAGGTACTTAATTCATTGCTTTAAATCTATTTTCAGTGTAAAATACTCTATTATTTCTGCTTCCTACCAATTGTTACTTTAGCTTTTCTGAAGTACACAGTATTTTGGTGTCTGATAATCCATTTTCATGCTAAAAATAACATATGATTGCCCTGCTAGAGCAGGAGAGCGAGCACTGTTCCTCCAACCCAACACAGGTTTTTATCATGCAAAATTCAGTCTCAACACAGACATCCTATGTTTATTCATTTTAACAAATTTCTTTTGACTCCTTAGAATATTTTTTCTTGAATACTCTCTCTACCTCAAAGGAAAGTTTT
>NW_012151741.1:379107-382369 GCF_000956105.1 Propithecus coquereli
ACCGGCCCGACCATATGTGGCAGCCCTGGGGAGCATCACTCAGCCTCAGACTTTTATCCTGAAGTTGGAAAGCAATCGCTGGGATGGCACCTATATGCAAATATCCTTTGAGATCAAATATGAACTGAACACAGGCCTAAAGGAGGAGATGGCTAAGAAACGCCTACATATGGGTTTGAAGATTTTTACCTTGCTACATGCAAACACGTTTTCAGCATTTGACCATAAACTGCTGAAAGGCAGATGTTGTGCACACACATGCTACACACCAGGAGCAGAGAACACCTTTTTGAGTGCTGACTCTCACATGTTACGGCTTTGCAACCTTAGAGGAATCTCTAACAAGAGCCTCCAAGAAATGCTGTGTCAGAAATCATTCACAAACCATGTTTTGCTAGTGATTTTTATCTTCTTGAGTCTGGGGAGTCGGTTTTGACTCTGAAGACAAAAGACTGTTCATTTTACAGCGACGACCAGGCGGTAGATTTTGAATTCGGGGAGGGAGTTACCAGGCAGGCCCAAGTTGTTTGGCTCTGTCAACAATTACAGAAATGTCCCCTATTTCTACAGTTTTCCATGTAAAATCCGGTATTTACTTGCTAGCGTTTCCTGATCTATTAATATATCGTCCTAAACACAGTGCAATTAAGAACCACACCGCGGGATACAAAAGTGACTTTAAATGATCCTCGGGTAATAATTTAAGATTTCTGGATTACCAGTGGAAATCGGAAAAGAAGAGCGGCCTTAAAACAAATCACACAAAATCTGTCATTTAAAGCAGTGGTCCCCAACCTTTTTGGCACCGGGGACCAGTTTCATGGAAGACAATTTTTCCACAGACGGGGGTAGGGGGTATGGTTTTGGGATGATTCAAGCGCATTACATTCATTATGTACTTTTTTTCTATTATTATTACATTGCTAACCTCTCTGCTAATGATAATCTGTATTTGCAGCCGCTCCCCAGCGCTAGCATCACCGCCTCAGCTCCACCTAAGATCATGAGGCACTAGATTCTCACAGGGAGCACACAGCCTAGGTCCCTCGCATGCAGTTTATAGCAGGGTTCGTGCTCCTAAGAGAAACTAACGCCACAGGAGGTGGAGCTCAGGCGGTGATGCGAGCCATGGGGAGTGGCTATAAATACAGATGGAGCTTCACTCACCTCCTGCCGTGCGTCCCCACCGGTACTGGTCCCTGGCCTGGGGTTTGGGGGACCACAGATTTAAAGCATCAAGACATTATTTTCCCGAAATTATATAAGACTACCTAGAAAAAGTGGAAAATATATCCTCCTGTTTCTTGTTGAAAGTGTCTCGTAGAGTTCAAAATATACTGCAAAGTATCTAAAACGTCAGGCTTTAATCTCCTGGACCCTCAACGCTATAATTTTTCTGATAGTTCTAAAGTCATACTTAACCACGTAATAAACACAGAGCATCAGCAAGACGGGAAAAACGAAAGCGATAAACATTTTACATGTTACTTTAGGTAAGTAAGTGGAATTTAATCAACAGGAAAGGAGTTCAGGGCTGGGAAAGAGTACGTGGGGGTGGGTTGGGGTGAGAGGGGGTGGGAAAAAAGTAACGGGAGACCACCCTTGTATTTACCAAAAATGTTCATCATGCTTGAGTCAACCTCACACCTAACATCTTTTCTCTGTGTCTCTGTACTTTTCTTAGATAAACCCATACCAGATTTTACTCAGAAAAATAACAGAATCATCACTGTATGTTTCATTTACCATCACCAGAAAATTCCCACATGGGCTATAATTCATCCTTCTTCTCCCTTCCCAAATATCTTAAGGCTTTCAAAATCCATTCGATACCTTTAAGCTGTTATTTCCTGAGCACCAGCTATACACCAACACATCAGTGACAGTGACAAAAATCCTGTCTTCCAGGAGCTCAAATTCTAGTCTAGCCAAACTTATTAGGGCAAATAATTAATTGTTTTGGTATTTTTAAACAGTATTAAAAATTAAATCCCATTTACAAAAAGAATTAACTAGAGTCCACAGGAATTCTTAAATAGGTTTTGTTTACTGATCACATTTTACCAAGTAGCTGTCGATACTCACTCCAGGTACCCTCGATTTTCACAGCGAGCCCGTGAGATACACAATGGAAGCATTACTTCCCTATTTTATAGGCCAAAACCCTCGACATGAGTGTGTCTAGCAATTCAGGCTATATTTCCAAAACCTGGGCTGTACAATCACAGAGGCCTGGATTCAAATCCCACTTCTGATACTTTTATCTGTGGCCTTAGGCAAGCTCTTAACATCGTTGCGCTTCAGCCACTTCATCTACAGAGAAAAGCACGTTCCTATCTTGCTTCTTATTTGCTGGGCACATTCCCAACACTTACAAGAGTGGTTGGCATATAGTTGGTGCTAAATTAATTACCCCAAATAGTGGGGGCTCTTAAGGGCCTTAAATACAAAAATATGTATAAAAGTACCTAGCACTGTTAGTGACTAACACACACTGTTAGTCACAGATCCCTTGTGACTAAAACTGTCCCCAAAATGTTATCCTCACTTCCCTTTCCCGTTAAAATCTTGAAAAGGACTCTTTGTCCCCCTTCCCCGGTTCAGACTCCTTCCCAAGTACATGTGGCCCCTTCTACATGAGTCTTAGGAGGTTTAGACCCGTTTCCATGAAATCACCTAGTTCACTAATGCAAAGGGAAGCGGAATTTACTCTTTAAATCAGGACAGACGCTAACTTACACTAGGCGTTCCTTTGCTTTCTCATTCCCATAAGACATACTAAACGTAAGTCTCCAAGTTCTCCTTCTTTCCAAAAACCATGGCCTCACTGTAATGCATTTTATGATGGTCCCGTAAAAAAGGTTTACAAAATTGCAGCGCTGCTTTATTTTCACCATGCAAACTAATAAAATCAATTCACTACACAGCTACACACTGCATTTCCTTGCGCTGAAGAACAGTTACCCGGACGTTTGAATTCAGCGCTCCCAGATTTACGATAACTGGGCTGCACAAGCCCACTCCCTCCCCAGGCTCTACCGCTTTTGTCTTCCAGGGCAGGAGTGGAGCCACTGGGCCAGTACAATGGCATGGCTGAGATCTTGAAGACGGATTCTGGGCATTGATAACGGCTTTTAGGGATTAATGGAACAGGGTTTTTGCTTTTTTTGGAGGAGGAGGGGGGAGTGTAAGAGAACCTGTCCTGTAGGCCCAGCTACATTCCCATGAGGAATACACAATGTGTGGTGGGCAGGGTGTTTAT
>NW_012151741.1:382419-384330 GCF_000956105.1 Propithecus coquereli
TGACAGCAAGCTCCTGAGAAGCACTGGGGGTTGGGGGAGAGGACTTTATGCAGAGGGGTCAGGGAAGGCCTCCCTGAGGAGGTGACGTGTGAGCAAAGACACGAGGTCAGGGCTGCATGGACATGCGGGTGAAGCGCTCTCTGGGTGGAAAGGCGGCAAGCACAGAACCAGTGTGAGGAGCAGAAAGGAGGCCAGAGTAGCGGAGATGAAGGATCAGGGTGGCAGGAGCAGGAGTCAAACCAGAGAGAAATGGGGTGGAGGGAGAAAGGTCGGAATCTGAAAGCGCTTAGAGATGAATGCAAGCACGCGTCCTCCTGAGCTCGCTGATGGGAAGGGAAGCCACGAGTGGGGTTTGCGCAGAAGGGTTACACGGTGCTACTTATGTTTTACCAGGATCACAGGAACTGCCGGGTTGAGAAGGAGGGACAAAGGAGAAAGAGGCCACTGCAACCGTCCAGGCGATGTAGGCAGCGCCGGGCAGAGGTGGCAGGGAGAGGACGGGACCAAATTCCAGGCATGCTCAGAGGTGGAAGGGAGAAGACGGGACCAAATTCCAGGCATGCTCAGAGGTGGAAGGGAGAAGACGGGACCAAATTCCAGGCATGCTCAGAGGTGGCAGGGAGAAGACGGGACCAAATTCCAGGCATGCTTTCAAGACCCAGCAATAGTTTTCAGACAGACAGCGTGCAGTATGGGAAAGAAAGAGAGGAGACGTCAAGAGTATAGTTGTTGAGATGGAAGGGACGGTGGGGACATCAGATTTGCGAAGGAAGGTCTGCGGTGTGGCTTTGGATATGTTTAAATTTGGGATGTCCCTTCCACGGGCAAATGGAGATGAGCTGGTAACCAGAAACACGAGATGGGACTCAGAGGAAAGGATGGGGCTAGAGATGCAGATATTTAGGAAGCATCAAACAAAAAAAGGGTTTTGAAAGCAAGAGAATAGGTGAGATGTCCCAAGGGAGTGTGTAGACAGAGGAGAGAAATGTAAGGACTAAACCTTGGCACATGATAAGAGCAGGGAGAGTTATCAAGGAGACTAAAAACGACCATGGGGGAAAAGCAGGCGAGCATGGTGTGGGCTGAAAACCAAGTGGAGAAAGTACCAGAAGGAAGAGGGGGTGTCAACCTGTCAAAAGCTCTTATAAAGCAACGGAAAACCCAGGAACTAACTCTTCATATTCTCTCTTCCCCTTTATTCTTATTTGCTGAATGACCAATAATATGTGCTAAACGAAACAATGATAAAGCTACTTTATGGCTTTCAGTAACAAATGCAAACAGGAAATTGAGATGCTCACTTTTCCACAAGGGCAATTAATGACAATAAGGAACTACAGATAAGCAGCTAAGCAATTATTATCTGCACGCGAAGGTCAACAACCACGCTAGCCCGTGCACTGAAGATCGATCCGAGTGCGCGATACTGTAGTCATGTGCAGGCAATTTAGGAGACTGAATATATTGCTCAAATCCCAACAAAGCTGCCGGGTGAGATCCACCCCAGTGCCCAGACAAGGTGGTCCGGGAGCAGTGAAAGCTGGAAAGAATGGTGACCATGCCCAGAGCTGCCGCAAAGGGCCACGCGGGCTGTGCTCTGAGCCACTGCAGAGGGCTCCGTTCCCGAGGCCACCGTGTCACGAGATGTGCACTGCAGACCGGCCCGACCATATGTGGCAGCCCTGGGGAGCATCACTCAGCCTCAGACTTTTATCCTGAAGTTGGAAAGCAATCGCTGGGATGGCACCTATATGCAAATATCCTTTGAGATCAAATATGAACTGAACACAGGCCTAAAGGAGGAGATGGCTAAGAAACGCCTACATATGGGTTTGAAGATTTTTACCTTGCTACATGCAAACACGTTTTCAGCATTTGACCATAAACTGCTGAAAGGCAGATGTTGTGCAC
>NW_012151741.1:394785-404832 GCF_000956105.1 Propithecus coquereli
TCTACGATAATACTCATGGATTTTTTGTAATTCTGCAGCTGTACACAGTATTTAAAGACATGTACTTCTGACCCTGGGCTAAATGCTTGATGAAAGAGAAGCACCCAGGAAGTACAGTCTTCGGTTTATGAAAACCCCTTCTACTTTCAAACAGAGAGGGATGGCCAGGAGGAAACCTTGGCAAGGAAGGGAACTGGATTCCATTTGCACATTCTGTTTGCACGCTGTTTAGGCACGAATATAATAAATAATCCTACCACACAGAGGATTCAGTTTAGGAAACCCAAAACATTCTACTGTATTCTATTTTCCACAGGAATTCAAGAACAGAGATCTGCGGTAGATTCTCATTAGCATTATATGGTTTCCACAAAACCCTACTCTCTCATGTCTGAAGACATTTAAAGATAATTATGGGAGAAGAGGAGGGAAACTTTCCCAGCAGTTAAACAGGGAGAGTCACGGAATGGACAAACATCACGCCTCTTGGGTCATCTCCTCTGTCCTGCTGCCAACTATGAGGTAAGAAGCAGACGAGGGCTCCAGGTCAAGGACAGAATGAGAAGTACGTTAAGGGATCACTTTATGTAAAGGTTAGTGGGGAAAAGTGAGGTTGTATGTGATCTGCAGGCTTCTGAAGAGTAGAAAAATTCAAATCTATTGATAAAGAATCACCGTTAAAATGTATTAAATGTGTATAAATTTATTAAATTCTAACACAGCCAATAGAAATTAAATTGCAAAATAACACTAACGTGCAGCACAATAAAACCATCAATGTTCTCTATTGTTGTGCAGAAGGAAACAGGCGATAGAACAGAGAAGGGCAGTGGGACAGGGTGCAGAGAAGCCACCAGGGTATGGAGGAGAATGGCGTTCTGGCCCCGGCTCACCACTAACCAGCTCGGGGTGACTTCCAATCTGCAAGGCCAGTAGCTGGCGGGTCTCTAAGTCTCTTCCAAAAGTACAATCAGATGACTACTCAGAGCAAGAAAATAATCACAGAAAATAAAATTCATACATTCTTTAAAAGTCCAGAATTTAATAACAGGAAGTTATGTGACCAATTATCAGATATATGGGGCAAATCGTTAACCCTTAAGGACAATGAAAAGATACAGGAACGGAACTGCTCATTAAACTAAACCATTACTAATATACAACTACTATAAACCCCCTCCAAAAACATCCACAGTGAAACGTGGCCAACATCCAATAAAACATCAAGAGCTATGTGATATAGTAGCATATTTTACTTAAAATTCCTAAATCTATTCCCTTTTCACTGTGCTTTTTTTCTATAACCACAATAAGATTATTCAAATTAAAAAGCAGTTGAGTCATTTGTTATTTGTATGAGAAGAATGTAAAAAAAGTGCAGATTTAAAGAAGAAAAACTTTTGTGAAACAGACTGTCTTTATTTTAAAGAAAAAAAAACACGTGCAGGGGCAGGATCTTCAGCTGCAACAATACAGATTATGTTAATGACAGAGATCATTCTAGATAGTGAAGAATTCAACACACAAAAAAAACTAGTGGTTCTAAAATGTTCAGGAAACCATCACATGAGGGGAAGTTAGATCACACAATAACAGACGTTGGGGTTATCTCTTATTTTGACACACAAGGTGTTTTTAAAGGGCGGCAGGAGGAAACCCTGATTAGGCTAATCAAGTATCTAATCAAGTTATTCACTTTGAAGTCATGTAGTATATAGTTTGAGTAAGAAATAAATTCACAGAATCAAAATGGAAACGGGCTGTGAGATCACCCAGAATAATCTCATGAACTGCAGGAAGACACCGTCAGAGCAGTCTCTGAGGATTCCTGATTCTTAGTGGTCTTTTGCTCTTTCTCATCGCTTTTGGACAATCGTTTCACTAACACTATTATCTTCATCTTCCTTTTCCTGTTACACTCAGAAAAAAGATCCTTTTAGTTTAGTAATAACAAGAAGATCCTTAACAAAACAACCATACTTTTACTTGGAACCAAAACAAATATCAAGCAACTCATATGAGTCAGATGAAAAGGAAGATACAGGTGCTAAGAAAGCACATCGAACAAAATAACAAAGAGTTTATATAAATTCTCTCAATTGGATTTTTCAATTTTCTATCATAAATTATTTTAATGATTTCTGATTTGCACCAAAAGTACAACGATGAAGTGCTGATTAAACTGGCAGATCGTTGATGCTTCTCAGCAAGAATGATTGTCAAAGTTACCAGACACATTAATGCAATCCCCACACGATGACGATCATTATCCAGAGCAGGCTACTACGTAAGGAGGAATATTGTTTTTTCTGTTTACTAAATATAAACATATATATTTATCTATTTTATTAATATATAAGGTTTGGGTGTATACACATACATACATCAATTGTAATGGTAATAAATAATATTTTTTGGTCACTGAGTTCCTACTACGTATCAGATGTTGTGTGAGAAGCTTTTCAAACGTTATCTCAAGTCTCACAACACTGTAAGGGGGAAATTATTTCAACAATTTGCACAGATGAGTAAATGAGGAGGGTGTGTTAGGTAATTCAGCAGCGGGATTAAATCTACGTCTGCTTAATTCTAAAGCCAATGATCCTTCCGATGGGCAGCAAAGCCTCCCCCTCGCAACCTCCCCGACACATACAGAATCTAGAACACAGGACTGAACACGCCTATGCTTCACTTTTACTTTATATGCAAATGTTCAGGTTTTATTTCCCAGGAGCATAGTGAACACTTAACAGCATGAGCATTAGGCCTTGATGAATTAAACAGAAAATCACAATCAGCTCCAAAAGAACTTACCTTTACATTTTAAAAATTTACTTAAAATCATGATCATACTGTCCCTTAAACTAACGTATTCCGTCTGACAAACACGGTCACACAGTAGGAGCTACTGGCTTCCATTGGACACAGACTGTTGGTACCATGTTCCCTTTTCTGTTGGAGCGAATTATCTGGCATTTCTCAGAGTTCTTTGATTAATCAGAAGGCCTGTTTTGCTAAAATCCTTCCTCTCTCTCTGTCTACCATTTTAAACTGCTCAATTACCTGGAGCGAGTCAACCCTCGAACCGACGCTGGTCTATCCTAGCAAAGGCCATGTCTGTCTCCATCATAACTTCACGCTTACCTAGCCATCACGATGTCCAACTCACAGCCCTCAAGCTAGGACGGGTCCCCTACGCATCCCCCATATGAATGGAGGTGCTCCCACTGCCCCTCCTAACCTAATTCCTCAGATTCAGCCCAACCACACATAAACCACCTCTAACAAATCCTTTCCTTGCCCTCAAAACTGGCATTCCTTGGTCACCCGCAGCCATCAGGTAATTATTTCTATGACCCCTGGCTGGCTCCCGATGACTTATTTTGTCTGAACCTAATCCTATTGGCCAAATGGACCATGTGTTGTTACCTCGCCAACCTTACACATCCCTCCATCATACTCGATCCTCCACGATTTTCTTCCCTTTCTTGAACGATCTCTAAGACAATCACCCGCTCCCTCCAGTTCATCTCACTCTCACCGTAGAAACAAAAGAGGTGTCCAGAACATACGGATACCCTTCTAAGTAATCTCAGCTCCTGGGGAGCTACTTAGAGAAAACTGTCACAGAACTGTGCCTAAATTTCATCCTTGATTTCATTACCTTTTGGAAAGGGGTTGCACCTTTTGGATACCATCCCAAGGAAACTATCACCTGGCTGAAGAAGTTCAACTCAGCAACGGAGTCATCTATTCACTGCTGAAGCCAGTTACCCCGTCCCCGGACAACGTCACTCTGGTCTTCACCTGGTGACTATTACTAGAAAGCCAACACTGTCCTCCATAACCGCATCACCCTCGATACGATCCTGGCCAGAGAAGGGGGACTGGTGCAGTGGTCGGGAGAAACCGCTGCCTCTTTGTCCCCAAAATGTGATGTCTCTGCCATAATCAGGAAGGTTCAAGAGGCAAAGGAAGAAGGGATTTGTCCCCTCACTGCCGTCGTGCTGACACCAGTCACTCAAGGCTGAGAACAAGTGGATGCCACTGAATGGATTTGCTCAGCACGGTGGGTTTCAGGGAAAATGCCCAGTGAATGAAAATTTCATAAACATGTGAATCATCTTAATGTGTCAATCTATGTTATTTGTCCTACACATTCTTCCAAGTGTGGACCCATATAAAGCTAGCATTTTTGTTTTGTTACGATTTTTGACATCTGACTGGCCACTTTACCATCACCATCCTAAATTTCTAATGTTTTACTCTATTATTTTCTGGAAAATCACTCGTGTCTACATGCAAATGCAAATATATTCAAAATCTGCATGTAAAATATGATTTATATGAAGACCATCCTCACCTTGGTAGTGCAGATAATTACAATCTGCACTGGTGGTATACCATTCTGTAGTCACCCACAAACGACAGCACCATGATTAATGTACCCAAAGTTATCTGTGCAAGTCGGCCAATATTAAGAACATGTGGTCATATTTGGCGATGATAAGCACAGGTGGAACTGGGGGCCTTGAAGGCAATAATAACCTAATATCCTGGTTCATCTGGGACAGTCCTGGATTAAACGTGCTGTCCTAGTGTAATCATCAACAACGCCCGTTTACTTTCAAAAGTGCGTTGGTTTCAAGGATAAATTATAAGGTCACGTTATTTAGTACCTATAGTCAATAAGTGTGTTCTGTTCAAGACCCAAGAACTGGCTCTTCGGTAAATAGCTAAAACTCACAGCTATGGGTCAACAGGGAGCTGCCAAAAACCTGTGGTACGGACTGGGGACCAAGAATATCGAATAGGCACACAACTGAGATAAAGGGTGACAGATGGTCAGAATAAAACCGTTTTCCCTGTATGCCATTTTTAAAAGGCCACCTATAAATGTATCAACATTTAACCTACTCTTACAAATTATAACCACGATCAGCAGGAAGCCTATCAAAATCAAAATAAAGAGTTCACAATGGTTTGACTGTCTAAGCATCTCACTAATGCTGCATGTGACTATTTACTCTTAAGTTATCACGCTGGGCTATCCCACACCTTTCTCTGTTTATTTCCATACAATAAAACTGGAAAAAGATGGAAAGCAGCCTTAATCTTTCCTTATAAAAAATAATTTGTGTAAAAGTATCTCCAAAACCTCTCAACTTTTAAGGTGATAGATTAAGATTTAATTAACGTTTTCTTGATATTGAACAAAATCAAATCAAATTGAATAATCATTAAGTTCCTCATGCAAGCAGCCATTGGGACAGATAATACAGTTGCTTTCAAGAAGTTTTAGATACACTGAGTTTCTTCAAGGAATTCGCAGTATAGTTGGGAAAGACAAGATATTATATAATAAACATTAAATTAAATGGGCTTAAGTAATAAAATGTTCTGAGAACTAGGGGAAGAGAGAAACCTTGCTATTTGAGGGGTCACGGAAATCTTTCCAGAGGACATAGGACTTAAGCCTGTTTACATCAGTGGGAAAAAAATTGAAAAAAAGAAGGCATACCTCAGGTAAATGGAATTTCTCTGACGTATCTCAAGACAGAGAAACAAAAATAATCAAGGTTCATTAAGAGAACAATACATTTGCTTCTTTCTGGAAAAAAAAATAGGATTTATGGTAGGAATTGATGGTATCTATGGTAGGATAGGTAGGCAATAATCTATAGAAGAGTTATTAATGAATTTAGATTTTTCTATTGGAATGCAGGCTGTGAAAATTATAGCAAAGACCCAGATCAAACAATGGCTTAAACATGATAAAAGTTTATTCCTTTGAAGATAAGCAATTTGGGCTAAAATGGTTCCTACACAGAACTGGGACCCATGGGCTCTTCTATGTCGCTGCTCTGCCACATTCGACATAGAATCTCCATCTCTTGATCCAGGTGGCACCTCAGCTCCTGCCATCCCAAAGGGAAACAAGGAGGACATTGTATTTCCTCTCAGTTGCACAATCTAGAGTGGCACACGTCACTTTTGCTCATACCCCACTGACCAAGATTTAGTCACTCAGCCACAGACAGCAACAAAAGAGACTAGGAAATTTAGCCTTCAGCTGAGTGGCCATGTGAACCACTTAGAAAAGGTAGAAATTCAAAGAATGAATACTGGGATATAATAAATAGTGTATATTCCACTCAATCCTACAGAACAGTGTATGAACATGTGCCCTAATGAAAACTATCAAAATCTTTTGTCTTTAACTCTATTTGACGTTCCAAAATCAAATGAATGTTGTGATTAAACACCCATCAAAACAACTTTAGAAAAAAAATGATTCTGAAAGTTTCACGTGATAAAAATTTGTATTGTTACCATTATAAACAATGCATCTCCTTCCTCGTTTTTTTTTTTTTTTTGAGACAGAGTCTCACTGTGTTGTCCGGGCTAAAGTGCCGTGGCATCATCCTAGCTCACAGCAACCTCAAACTCCTGGGCTCAAGCGATCCTCCTGCCTCAGCCTCCAGAGTAGCTGGGACTACAGGCATGCCTGGCTAATTTTTTCTATATATTTTTAGTTGTCCAATTAATTTCTTTCTATTTTTTAGTAGAGACGGGGTCTCGCTCTTGCTCCGGCTGGTTTCGACCTCCTAAGCTCAAACAATCCGCCCGCCTTGGCCTCCCAGAGAGCTAGGATTACAGGCGTGAGCCACCACGCCCGGCCTGCATCTCCTTTCTTAATCCAAGTTTTTCTATTTGACGTTGTGTTAAGGATAGACTGGAAAGTTGATCACTTTCTACATCAAGTCTACTGCACTGCTTTGCTTTTCCACATTCTTGGTCCAATATCCCAAGCTCAACCACCTGATACCTTGTGTATTACGCTAGATACACTTGCCCTATGGACTTGGCTCCAGACTGCTTTAAGAATCCCTCCTGTGAGGAACGGGTAGTCATAGATGCTTCCTAAACAATGGAGTGGTAATAAAACATAACACCTTAATGAAATTAATACAGTAGTTTTGTACAAAATCACTTGGAAATATAAAACAAAGTAGGTAGGTGGGGACAGACCAGAAGGATCAGAAATAGAATATTGTTCCTGCCAAATGCAAGTACAGGCAGTGCACGCTGTAGAGGCACAAGCTCACAATTCTGGGGAGCAGCTGGGTTAGAAAAAAGAAGGCAAGTGACTGCCATAGACTTCCAGCGGCTGTGATTTTATGTCCACTGACCCAGTGACCAAAGACTACCTAAAGCCACATGTTCAACCGAAATAGAAAGAAATAAGTAGAGAATAGAATCTGACTACGCTGGTTAGCTGGGATATAGGCAGTTAAAGCCACAGATGTGGACAAAAGGAAGAAACCAGCTATCCAGCTCCTTGGATGGTGTGGTGTGCTGATTGACAGCTCAAGGCCCAGAACGCTCACCTGCGTTTGATTCTGGGCTGCTGGATCTACTTAGGCTACAATCGTAAGCAAGTCACTTGCCCAGCTTCAGTTTCTTCATCTATAACTGCACTGTCTAATACCGTAGCTACTAGCCACACCACGTGCGACTGTTAAGCGCCTGAAATATAGTTAGTAAGACTGAGTGTGCCCTAAATATGAAATAAACAGCAAAATTCGAAGACTTAGTAAAAAGAAAATGCAAACTATTAATAACTTTATATGGATTACATGTTAAAATGATAATGTTTTGGATAGGTGAAATTAAGTAAAATACATTATTAAAATTAATTTCACCTGTTTCTTTTAAAATTTTTAAATAGCTCTTTAAAAATGTTAAATTACATATGTGGCCCCTACTGTATTTGTGCTGGAAAGAGCTGCTCTCTAACACAGGGAGTAACGATAGTACCTACCTCACCAGGTTGCTTAATAGCATGCATAAAACCTTTAGTATATTGTCAGGCATGTAGTAAGGGTCCAAAGAATGCTAATTACCATTCTTTAGCACTTGGAGTTAGAAGAGAAGGGTTAAACTAGGTGCTTCTCTCCAGGGTGAGACAAGGGCCCGTGGCTGGCACCCTGGGGAAGCAGGCAGGGATCTGAGTTTTCGGCAGCTCTACAGAAATGGAAGAAGGGGCAAGGAGGCAGAAGATTAGAAGCTATGCCTTAGTTAAGCCAAGAGGGAGGCCCAACATGTATTTTTAAATGGTAGCCAAATGCCATCGTGAAATTTTCTTTGGTCCTATGCTGAAATCCGTTGTTCGAATTGCTTTCTTTGATAGTTCGAATACACAAAATAATTTAGTACTTGCATGCCAATTTTCTTCTAACTAGGAATAACGTACGACTTCAGACAACAATTTGCAAGGTAAATAATGAGATGTTACTTTTATCAATGTTTTACAACAAATACTGTCTGATGGACACTTGAGAGAAAGAGGAAGAAGGAAGAAGAGGAAAATCATTCAGGAGTTCGTCCTTTCCTACAGGGTTAAAAGCAACTGAGGTCTTACGTAATTATGTTGTTTGAATTTCACTGAGGGGTATTAGAAGGATTTCAGGTTTTAAAACGATTCCAATATCTCTAACACTTACAACTACTTCAAAGCAAAAAATGCCAAAGCTTAACTTTAGAAGCAAGGTCATGAGGGGGAAAACAAAAGAAAACAAAAACTATATATTCACTTTTAAAACATTAACTGGCCCTTTAACATTTTCTAATTTTTACTTCACCTCACTATCTGCAGCATGTTTTCTCTACAAGTTGCATGGTGTTAAGGAAATAATTTAGATGCTTATAAACATGTGTATCAATGAGATGATTGCTGCAAAGCACTACTTGAGAATATCAGGAGAATTTCCGATTGAAGAATATTTTAATCAATTGTCTATGGACCACCCTCCCTACCTCGTAAGACACTGGGCTCTGGACCCAGACTGCCTGGATTTGAATAGCAATAAACAGAGACCTCCAGACCATGGATTTACTATGTCTATGACCCTGGGAAAGCTCCCCAAAGCTCTGCATGTCTCAACTTTCTCATATATAAAATGGATATCCAGAGAATATCTAACTCCCAGAATTATTGTGGAGTTCATTCATTGCTAAAAACAGAACCTGAAATGTTAGCTACTATGTAGAAACAGTTTATATTTCTTTACAGTGTACAAAAGAATAAAGGCATACTTGAGGCCAATCAATATTATATAGTTTTGACACTTGATCCTTTGACCTACAATTTCTTCTTTTTACCAACTTAACTGATATTTGCCTAGTGTTTTTCTTATTCCAAGACTTATTGACATATCTTGAAACAGACTAAAAAATTGTTATAAAGACAGCCTGAGCTTTCTAGAAATCCTAGAAAGCTTCAACAAAGAGGCACACAATGAAATATGGCCAAATAGTTTAGGGTTGCCAGCGGGAGTGGGGAAAAAAAAAAAAAAAAATCACTGGAAATCCCTGTAACATTTTTTCTGACTTAAACGTCAGAAAGCAATCTACGGTTGCACATCACATGGGAAGTGTAAAAACCATATAATGCACACGTTGTTGGTAAGTGTACAGACTGTTATTTAAACAGTTCAGTCACTCAAATTTAAAATGCAAAGATTTTTGTGTCAGAGTGGTCCTCAGCCTCAAATATGAAGCATTATCACTTTGACATGGCGCTCTAGCCAAGCTCGCCCTTATGTATATTTAGTGAATTCTAATTTTAAAAAGTATCTTAATAGCTCATATTTCACAGTTTTTTTTTCATTTTTCTTCTTTCTAAATGATATGTTGACAGTGTGAAAAATGTTCACAAAAACAGAATTTATTTTCCTTAATTAGAATTAAAGAAATTTTCTTTAGAATTAAGAAAGGGTGAGGAGGGGACAGCTGTAGGCAGGAGGACCTGTCTGCTCCCTCTGTCATTCTACCACCTTCTCAGTCATTACCTGCATCCATGAGAGGGGAAATACACAGTCTACTATATGATCCAAATTGATACAGTTAAAAAGTCTCACGTTTCTAATCACCAAACAGTGGAATAGAATCGAGTTGGTATATGAGCTATATAACAATACCAGCGCCGACAAAAATGGTTACAGCAATAATAACAGAACTTACTACTTCTTGAACACCCATTCT
>NW_012151741.1:406119-407213 GCF_000956105.1 Propithecus coquereli
AAAAAAAAAAACCAACAATAATAATGTCATGAATATAACAAAAATACATTAATCTGAAAAGAATGGAAGTGTAAATAAAATGGTGATCTTGACATCAGTTTATATGAAGATAAATAATTCATTACAAATAGAGCCATAAAAGAGAAAGAAAACTTGGTTAATCATTTTAGGTTTCTCTCATTTTTATCTATAATTTTCCTTCTGACTAATCCTCCTTTTACTCCTGCACAGGGCTTTGTTTATTGTAAAGAAGAAGAAAGTTCAAAAGCAGAAAGCATTAATAAAAAAATTAAAAAGCAAAACTTATAGAAAGAAAAAACAGGTCAAGTTTCTTTCGCCTACATATTTGACTCTCAGGAATCTGAGGTTCAAACACCTTGTTGCCCAAACGAACATTAAATATCTTAAGGACCAGAATGAAACAATGCCGCTGTCTCAAACTGGCTGACAAACGGGCCACAAAATCCAGTATGAACAGAAATCAATTACAGAGAAGCGTATTACACACCAAACTGGAATCAAAAAGTAACCACACGAGAACAGAAATGGAAATCTTGCTCCGAATATTAAAATACAATGTTGTTTCATAAAAATCTCTGAAAAAGACTTGATTATCCCCTGGATGTAGGGTTTGCTGGTTTTTCCTACCACTATATAATCAGTCCAATCCTATTTTTACAAAATACTTTTCACTAATTTATCTTCGTATGCTAAAAGCAACATAAAATAAAACTTATCAATTTGTTATCTTCTTCTTAGATATGGATTTATGTGTGTGTGCATGCATGTGTGTGTATAAATACATATGTATATACAGTTTGCTTTATAGAACTTTCGGGGTTTAACATGAGGAAAAGAGCACTAGACTATTTTGGGGGCCCCACTCCAACAGACTGACTCAGGTCTCAAACCATTCCATTGACTCTTGTTATTTCATAAGGCACATGCTCACTCAGTGACGCTGCTGGTGAGCTGGACAAAATACTGAAGGACAAACTATTCGACCTCGAAAACAAACACAAGGCCAGGACTGACCACCTACAGGCTTTCTTTCGGGTAATGTATTTTCACATTAGCAAGATGTGTACATAAAA